>NC_054062.1:51387714-51435214 GCF_017639655.2 Falco naumanni | reverse complement strand
CATTAACGTTGCATCCCTACACTTCGAAAAAAAATCACTGAAATAGTTAAATCTGCAGAAGGCAGTTAGCAATTTCTCCCCCTCTAAATGTTCCCACAACATATCTTTCAAAGGGTTATTACTGTTTATTTTATTAAGGCAAGGTAGAAAAGGACTAACACACGAAGTCAGAATCTCTGTGTATCCACGCTAGGTTATGTGCATGAGCTTTCATGCAGCTTGAGTGCTCTTACAAAGCATCTCAATGCTAAAATAAGGAACAAAGTTTTTCTGCTGCAAGCATTTGGCTACTTATTTACTACAAAATATTTAGTCGATTGTTCCGTAGGCTGCAAATAAAAAAAAAAAAAAAAAAAAATCACCTTTCAGGAGATCCTAGAAAGCTGTGGATTTCCACTTTTTCTGCTCCTCTGCTATGAGTCTTTTCCCTTCCATTATATTCCATTATGTGTCTCTAACGCAGGGCTGATGAATCAGCTCACCTTCCTCCTGCATGTCCGTGCAGCCAAAATCTGCAGCAGGAAAAGATTTCATGAAGGCTTTCCAAAGCAGGAGCAAAAAAAAAAAAAAAAAAAAAAAACAAACACAAAACAACCACCACAAACCCACAACAGCGTAAGAGATAGCTGCAAAAGCCTCTGTGCCTGCTTGGAAAAGAAAGGCATATGCATTTTGAGATATTAATAGAAAAAAAAGAAATTTTTTCTTTAGCCAAAAGAGTAATGTTGAACACATTCACTTAATACCCAGAGCTGGAGACATGACAATTAGTACATCTGACGTTTACAATGCAGATGTTTACGATGTGAATAATAGATGGAAAGAGAGTGAAAATGCAGTTGTTTCAGTGAAATATGGTACAGTTTTAACCAGAAAACACATGAACTTTGCTCAAGCCACTACACAAGTGTGAAAGGTACTGTTCTTAGCGTGCATAATTTAAGTCCTGCAGCACTTCTCTGAAAAGTATGCAAAATAATAAATTGCAGAGAAAAATATGTTTAATCTAATAATGGGGTGTTGCAAGAATTGTTGTAAAAGAAAGCTTGCGGAGGGGGAAGGTAGCCTTTAGGGGAAAACGACATGAATTTCCAGCAGCAGGGTTGCGTAATGATTGTATATTTTTTAAATGTGCCTGTACTCCATTCATACTATTTAAGCACTTAAATAAACGCAATAAATGTAAATAATTTACTGCTTTGCAAACAGAAAATTGGGCAGAAAAGTAATTTTGAATAGCAACTTGGCTTACTATACCCGGTGATTTGGTGCCCTGTAAAATGCATTTGACACTGCTGTTCATTAAGGCATTGCTATTGAGCCTTCTTCACATTCATTAGTGATTAATTCAGACAGATATTTAACTTAATAAGGTAAGCAAATAAACAAAAATCACTTTCTGTGCCTTAAGGTTTTTTGGACCTCTAATTGGTTTTGTGCACTAATTATCAAGATTAACACCTTACACTTTTCTCAGTCCTCACACTTAGAAATCCCCAGTGGAAAAAAGCAGACAACCTTGGGGGTATCCCTTAAGTGCAAGGGGTTAAGAGTTTGTCTTTTAAAAGCAAGATAAGCAGCAAAAAAAGGAAAGACCGATTCCAGGTAAATTTAGATAATGACAGGATGAGGAGGCAGGAGCTTGCACGGATGTATAGGCAGCAGCACGCACGACTTTTCATGTATAGGCGAAGGAAAGATTTGCAGTATTTGTGTTGCATATACACGTAATTTGCGTTGTGCCATTTGTGTTGCAGCATTTCAGAACACATAACTGGAAGTTCTCTGCTTTCCCGCACTGATCCCAAACCGCTACCTTCAGCCCGGGCTGGATGGTTAGCCCCACAGCCCTCCTGCAGCATTTCCCTTTCTCCGCGCCAAGAGTTAACCACCGGCCTTTAAAAGTTTCTTTTTAACTCCGCTTCCCGGAGAACCAGAAGGCTTTCTGTTCGTGCCAAGGCATTGTGATTTCCTCCAGTGCGTGCGGCAGCGACATTGTTCCAGGCGTTGCCTGAAATTCCTCTGCAGCCCAGCCAGGCCGTGTCCTCCTCTTACCTTAGGCTCAGCGCAAGGAAACCTCCCCGCCCCAGCCAGCTTGGGAGAGGCTGCCTGGGTGGGAGCTGCACCCTCCGCCAGCCCCGCGGCCGCAGCCCGCGCCCCCGGGAGCCCCAGCAGCCCCCCAACGCGCCCGGCTCTCCCTGCCACCTGCCAACGTCAAAGTTTGTCGCTATCGTGCCTTGACGTCCCCTCAGAAAGTGCCGCACAAAGTGCTGATTCAGTGTCTCTCCTGGAAAATGTCTCCTTGCCTGCTCCTCGGTGCCGAACCGAAGCGCACCTCGCTCTGCTCCTCACGGACCTTGGAAGAGCTTGGGGAAGGGCCACAGTCTAAACTTCTCCTCAATCCCAGACACGAGATTCATTAAAACTCATTTTGGCCAAGCCGTCGTTACAAGTTGTTGCTAACGACAGTTTGTCACGACCGAATGCAATATTTACTAGGCAGTATCTGGAATAACCGGCAGCCTTGAGAGCGCTAATTGCCCCTTCTCCTGCCGTGGGAAGTCTCGCAGATCTACCTAGCTTCTGGCTTGAACCCGATGTCACTTGCCAGTAGTTTTTGTAGCATTTGGGGATTTTTAAACTCCTTTTCCTTTAATTCTTTTCTTTCTTTAATGGGTGACTGGATAAATTCAGTGGTGGATTTTTGTGACACTAAAGCAGCAGATAAGTCTATGATGCACTCTAGCTATGTGGTTTAAAAATCCCTTACCATATGTTTTCTCACTGGAATGCCTCATCTTGCAAAATTACAGGAACCGAAGCTTAAAAACACAATTAGGTAGTTTAAAATGAAATATTAAAGAAATACCACATATTTTCTGATATGCCTGCGATGTTTTTCCTTGCTTCCCACCCCCCCCCCCCCCTTTCTTTTTTGCTTTCTTTTGTATTGTTCTTTGAGTTGTTCAAGGAGCCCAACTGTATTCGATTGTTGTACTAATCATGCTCCACATTTTTCTGATTAGGTTATATAGGCTGTGGTTAAATTATAAATGAAAGAATGAACTACCAGAGTACTTGTCATAACAGTATCTTTTATGTTGTTACAGAAGATGGGGGACAGGGGTGGGGGGAGAGGAATCAAAAAAGGCTTTATGTGATGAAGACTCTCCTCGCCTATTTTGTGCTCCTTATAGTATCTGTATAGACAAGTAATGCAATTTGTTGAAATGTTTTTCTCAGGTATTCTGAGAACTACAGCACAATATCTGTCCACTGAGAAAAATGTGAGAAAACTGAATACATAATACATAAAGATGCATAGTGTAGTAAAAACTCTGTTGTGCACACATACACACCCTCTCCAGCTCCAGTTTATTCCACTGCTGTGCTATGCAGCAACTTGAACAGTTTTTTTCCTTCTGCCATACGTGAAAATAATATTTCAAAATTTGAAATGATGCCTCACTTTGTTATCTTCTGTACTACTGTATGCACAGCGTAAACACAGCTGAACGCGTGTCTGATGATAGTACATGTTTTTGTTTCCATGATGTTATTTTGTCATTGGTCATTGACTGTAAAACCGATTTTAGGGAGCGCTGGAATTGTAATGTTTAAACTACTCGACTGAAGGCTCACCTCCTATCTGTGCTGAAGACACTGGTGGTTTAAGAATATACTTGATACTCCTGAAATTAAATATATGGTTTAAGTGTTGCCGCTTTTGAAGCTTGTTAGTATAATATTTTAAATGGTACTAGGAGAATGGGGTTTTGGTGTTAAATGTTATCCCCTTCTTGAATACATCATTATTTTTGCCCATAGTTTAGTCAGATAAATCTGGGAGGTGGAGGCAAAGAGGGAAGTCTGCAGGCATGCAGTGGATTAACACCTTGCATTAAGTCATGCATTTAGCGATTTTCCAATGATTTTAAAGCAGGGCTCCTACTCAGTTGTTCACCAGCTTTAAATACAAAGCAAACGCTTTGTGCACAGATTGCTGTATGTACTTTACTGCAGTAAGTAAATGGATCCTTAAACATAGGAACAGGTTTTTGATGAAAAATCTGATGCATGGTGGTTGCCTTAATTGATGGGTATCCAGCATGGGACAGGCGAGGAGCTCTGCGCGGTGGCAACCAACATGTGTTTTCTCTGTCAGACATGCCTGTGAGCGGTGCTTTTTGCACCCCTGCAACCAGCCTTAAGGGTTCTGTTTTTTGGGGCTTTATTGGATGAACTGTCAATGCTTTCCAGGATAACAAATCTTGTTTTATAGCACTTGGTGGAGTTTGGTTAGGGGCTACCTCTGAGCAACATGAACTTGGCCTTGCTGTGTGCCTTACACTAATACCTTCACTCCTGTAAGGAATCAGGGTACTTGAGAAACAGCCTGCAGCCATACAGCTGATTATTTCACCAAATTTACATCTTTTCAACAGTAATGGGGATGGCTTTCACAAATGCTCCCAGGCTCTAAATAGACGTTAAGTGGCTGTTTCTAGTTGCTTCCCTCTCTCTCCCCCTTGGGCGCTCGCCATGCACCCAGCCCCTGGGCCTGGGACCCGTGGGGCACCGGCCACCTCCAGCGTGCAGGAGGGATGCTCTGGCTCCTTCTCCGGGTGGCCCTTGGGGGAGCTGGGTGCTCTGAGTGGGGTGCAGGGGAGGCAGCGATGTGAATTAGGGCTTGGAAAAAGGCGGTGTGCAGGGACAGTGGCTGGACAGCAGCGAGGGGCTCCTGGGTCCCGGAGGATGGTGGGTGAAGGGGAGCTGGAGGGATGTGTTTCCCCAGGGATCACTGCGGCATGGGTAGGGACTAAGGAGATAGGCTTGCTCCCGAGCTATGGCCTCCAAGGCACGATTTACTTCTATTTTTATTATTTTTAATTTTATGATTGTTATGATTCTTGTGATGATAATGATGATGGTGGTGGTGATTATTATTTTTAAGAGGAAAAAGGACTTAAAACATAGATTTTACTTTAAAAACAAAACAAAACAAATACCCAGACCCCCAAACGTTCTTGTAAAACACGGTTGTGTTTCTGTGAGATCCAGGGGCAGCCACCTTGCCCCGCTGTGCTTCTTGGGCTCCTGGTGCCTGGCAGCAGTCGTGCAGAGGTTCCCTGAGCTCCGTTCCTCTGCAGGTCAGTAACGCCATGGCCAAGTCATCTAGGGACTCAGTTTCTAAAATTTTACATTCCAATGTCAGAGCCGCAGCTCCGCGCACAGGAGCACGGGTACCCATGCACGGAGACGTCTGCAAGGGCAGAAGCCAGTACGAAACACCAGCCTGGGAAGGCAGCAAAGCATTTGTCACGGAGGCTGGTGGGCGCAGCAGGGATGTTGGGGGATGACAGAGATGGGGGCTTCTTTTCACCTACATGTCGTGTGCATGTTTTCCCCTGAATAAATAAGCCAAGTAAGGCTGAGGAAAGATGATTCAGTTGAAGATTCCTGCTATTTATTTTGAATTCTGCTACTTCTCTGCAAACCCAAACCGTATTTTGGCTTTCTTTAAAATGGGAGCCTACACCTGACTTCTTACAGATCGTCACTTCCTACGGGCAGGAACAGCTTGTTCAACTGATGTAGGCAAAGTGCTGTGAGTTTCAATGGCTTATGCTAGGAGACTGCTGCAAATAATATGCTACTGCTCATGTTACATGCTGTCCACAGCTGCCCTATTCTTTGCTGGCAACCCTGATATTTTGCATGGATAAAGAGTGCAGGATCGGGGTGAAATCATGGTAGGAAATCTCACATTCTGCTTTTGTTCCAACTCTAAATACTGTTGGTGTCTATCACGGGCTTACAGCAACTCTTCCCTTTCCCTGTGCTTTGTAAGTCCAAAGCGGTGCCAGCCTGATAAAATTTAAAACCTTCCCCCAAAACTACAGTAAAATATCAATACTGGTCTCTCTAAAAATCCACAGAAGGGAACTTAAGGATTAGAGCAAAGCCTTATTCTTAATTTATCTGTCGTGCATAAGCATTTCAGCACATAACGCTTCTCTGGAAGGATCACCCACAATTTGGATTTTTTTCCTTCGTCTAGGCACCTTGGGGTGAGTTAAAAGGTAGAGGAAACTCACACAACCATTGTATCTAGTTGAGCACTCATTATAAAATGGATTACAGGTACAGTAAACCATAAAGACTGTTTTAGAGCCATTAAGGTTCAGCTTGTCACTGCTGACATGGACGCACTCTTACACCATATATTCCTGACATGTCAGGAGGTGCTTAGGGATGCTTTCATACATGTTTTATTGAAATGACAGGCTATAGCTTCTTTGGTTGCTGTATATATGCACAGCTATATGCTAGAAATCCAAATGAAACTCCACTTGCAAAAAAAACCAACCCCTTACACATATATAATGAGTGCCATCTTCAGTGACTAACTTGTCATCTACATTTCATTTATAATGTACTTTGTAATAGAATAATGAAATCACGTTTATCCCTGGAATAAAATGTGGCTGAAATCAATGAGATTTGCACCGAAGTGAATTCTGCAGTTGATAAAATGTGAGCTCAAAACCAAAGCAATTTTGGAAAAGAATGAAAAAAGTATCAAACCCTCAGATTTCCCTTCTGAAAATGTCTTTCCATCTGTATGCAGATCAATTGTTTCTCCCAGGCTGAGACTTTGACTTGTTAGGGCTTTTTGTCTTTCAGATCCAAGAAAAACTTTACATACAATTATGGTGCCTTGAAAATAAAATTTTTAAGTGGAAATACCAAGAGAGTCATAGCTGCAGAGAGTCAGATCTCACAAACCTTGCAGGTGTAAAATTCACATTCGTTACATGTTTGGAACGCAGAAGGAATGTAGGATTTGGTCCTTCATGTCCTTTTTCTAAGCAGTCACTCCACAAAAATGAAATTGAACTTTTGGGATGTGTGAAACTGGTAAATTCCACAATTTGGTCACAGATCTGATATTAAAGGTAGGATATATCTCTCCAGCAGAAGGTATGTGGCTGGAAGGCTGCTTCAAAAGCTGTCAGCCACCTTTGGCTAGTTTATCTGCCCTCAGATGCTGGGTACCAGCCTCCTCGCAGGGCTCCAGCGGTAATGATGGTGGTGGTGAGGAGCTCATGTGTGGAGCTGCAGAGACGGGCTGGGGTAAGTTGTTCTTCAGTGGTGTGGAAAAACGTGGATTTGCTTTGTTTTGCACAAACTGCAGCTTGGACACTGTCATAAAGTAGTGACAACTAGGAGCTGGGGTATGTGGAGCTGCCATGGGCATCATGGGGTCTTCCAGTGTCTGTGACGGGTGAGAGAAATAGAGGGGATAATTTACATGTAAACCAAATGATAAATTGTAAATGTATTTGCAAAGTACTGTTTCCTTCAATGCTCTGGAGCTTTCCCAAATTTACTAGTTTTTAAAAAAACTAATGATGAAACATCAGTTCTTGGTGCTCACAGGTTCAGCACTTGGCCAACACGGAGGGTGGACAGCAGAGGCAGGGCAAACCACTGTCTCTGCATGAAACTACGATTATCAGTAACAGCAAGGACACGTAATTTGGGTCAGAAACCCAGTGCAGGATGACGAGCAAGCTGGCGTGACAGTGTGACGTTAACCGAATGCATTTAGGCTCAGAGCAGGGTGAGTATGGCAGAGCCCAATTCACAAATAGCTCCTGTAATAACAAAATAGATCTCGGTGAAAATTGTACAGGCTTCTGAAGGGGGGAATCTCAGTGTAAAACTTAAAATCATGTGTTTTTCACATTGGCAAGGTGCAAGGCTCACTGTCAGCCCCACAGACAACGCCAAAATCATCCCACACACGGCGGGAGCAGATGCTGAAGGACAGGCTCCTGGAGGCTTCTCCCCAGTAGCATCATCCCTGTCTTTGCTGTATCAATAAGATCTTATTGCTCTTTCAATGTTACCCTAAAATTGGCTTCCAGCACTAAAGAAAATGCTAAAAACACTAACAGAAAATTAGAAAGCCTGGTGAACATGGGTGCACCCGTGCTGGAGGAAACTGGGGCTGACCGCTGCAAGCAGGAAGGTAAGAGAGAAATGGCTGCTGCGGCGCTGGTGCAATCGCAACATGTTAGTCCCCCACCAGCCTTAAAAATTATGGGCGAATGCTGAGGAGTTCTGGAAAAGGTTCAAACAGCAATTTGAACAGTGTTGGAAAGCCGGAGGGGCTAGTAAAGCTGGAGATGTGTAGTGCAATGGTAAGTTCTGCGAGGAAGGGCTGGTGTGGGGTGTAGGCAGTGTGTACCAGGCTGGGGGGAGGCAGTGATGGAGAGGGCAGGCTGGGGAATGGCAGGGTGGGACATGGTCACAGAGGCAGTGTGTTGGACCCATGCGATCCCCGTGAGGTGGTAAGGAGGGAGGGAGGGAGTGGGGCTGTGAGGTGCCCATCTCCCTGCAAGGTGTGAGCCAGGAGGGCAGTGGGCAGCACGGCTATCTCTGCACCGGTTCAGGGCTGGTGACATCGCTGTGGGGACTCTGAGTAAAGAGGCTTCTGAAGAATTCAGATTGTTTCTCAGTTCCTTGAATTAAAAGAAATTAGTATTTCAGGGGTGGAGCAATGGCAGCACAGGTGAAGAGCTTCTGAGCAGGCTGGGGGCAGACTGGGAACACCTGCACGGGCCAAGCCAAGCCCCAGCACAAGTAGATCATAGAATCACGGAATCACAGAACCATTTAGGTTGGAAAAGACCTTTAAGATCGTCAAGTCCAACTGTTAACCCAGGACTGCCAAATCTACCACTAAGCCGCATCCCTAAGCACCACATCTACGCATTTTTTAAACATTTCCAGGGATGGATGGACCCTCCTCCTCCTTTGTAGCCAAATTCCCTGCCAAGAGGTCCCATCTCCCTGGGGCAGAGCCTATGCAGGGACTGCTGAGAGCTATGGCCTGAGCTTGCAGGAGTGAGCTCGTTAGTGGCAGCACTGGTGTGACTGGGAGGACTTCTTGCAGGGACAGCTGGGTCCACCTGCCTCAGGAGGCTTGCCTTGCCTCACCCTGGGGACACTGCAGGGGAGACCCCCTTGGCCACGCGGCCCTTCGGAGCAGGACCCACTGCCCACGTTCCTGCAATGAGCCATCAGCTGCAGGAGCAGGAGGGGGAAAAGTTTGTTGTCAAAGTCATCAACTCCGCATCAGAGCTAACGTGCTGCTATTTCTGCCGCCACCATGGATGGAAAGTCAAAGGTACAGACTGACCATTAGCCAGCTGGAATTATTATGATCAGCAGATTGTAATTATTGGTAGGGGTTTGGCAGATTTTCTTGCACACGCAAACGTTAATCTGTGCTTATACTTTGAATGCTACCCAGCAATTGCTGCTTTTGTGTGTGCTTTTACGATGTTGTGCATCAGCTCTGTATTTCTCTGTGTAACGTCCCAGCTACAAGATTTTGCAAACCTGTAAATTTACTGAAACTCATCTGAAATACAGAAATGTGCAACCGATAAATGCAGAATGCCACATGGCCCCCGTGGCCAGGAGATCAACGTTGCACCCATGAACTTTCTCACTATTGGATGTTTTAGTTCACTGTTAAAAAGTAACTCTCGCTTGTCCTCTCAGGTTCATCTCCCCTGTCTGTATTTATGTGACACTGATTTTTCAGAATTGCAAGGGTAAACAGCAGATCACAGTTTAAGCTCCGGGAATTCCTGGCTATTGATAATGTGAATTGATTTCAGCATAGAGCATTGAGTTTTAGAGGCCCTTGAACCCATACGTATCGAAAGATTTTTGAACCATTGTTTTTAAACACATCTGACGTTAGGCTCATGGTGTACCAGCTCCAGTTAGTGATGGAGAAATGCTGGTGCTTCTTGGGGGTTTGAAGCTTGTTGTGAACAGCCGCATCCAGTCCAGCAGAGACTAGACAGGTCGGGGAAATTATACAGAAATTACAGGAGATGCAAGACCTTTCACAAGTTCTTAAGGAAAAAACTAAAAAATTTGGCTGATGGGAGATGTCACCTCATTCATATGGACATCAGAGAGCATGGAACGTCCAACAGGAAAATCTGCAAAGGGCACCTGAGGATGGGTGTGAGAGAGGGGCCGCTCCTCCTTTGCCATCTTTAAAACACAAAAATGCTGAGGGTGATTTTTTTCCTTCACGACGAAAGAAGGAAATGGATGAAATGTTTTGATATGAAAAGAAATTTTCCAGCTTCCACAGCGGGGCAAGTGCTTTTATTAAGCAAAGCAGGAGGATTTGCTGGGGAGGTGGTGGGTCGAGGAGGAGAAGCAGGTCCAGGGTGAGGGCCCCCTGCTGCCTCCCCTGGCCACCCCTGCCTGGGCAGGACCCAGCAGGGAGCACCCAGCAACACTAATTACGGTATGCCCATCTTGTATTTACTTTAGAAATTGTTTCATGTTAATTAAAGATGTTACCTTTTAAATTCTGCCTTCACCACATTGAAATGCTTTGCTATTTGTGAGGAGCTCTAAATGAATGGGGAAGAAATGTTTGTGTTCAATGGTTTTATTTGATTTTTGGAAAAAAATCCTTGAATAAATTAATAGATTATATCATTAAGAGAGAATAGTTATATATTAGGATACCCAACAGATAATTTAAGTAAATAGCTAATAAGGTAAGTGTACAATGCTCTGTATCTGCACACATGCAGATATTCTATTTGAACTTAAAATACAATTACTTATCAAATGTCTCCATCGGGGCTTCAGTCTGTAAAAAAGCCTGTTGGTAACACAGAGGGAAATTACTGCAGTCGCACAAGGCGACTCCAAACTGCTTTCTGTATTTTGACTTGTACTTTTGACTTTTTCTTTCTCTGGTAACCCCATTATTTTTGTCCCTACTCAGAGCTCTGACCTGTGCTACATGGAAAGTTTAGAGATGAAGTCATTTCTGGTTTGAGTTACTGGAGAGACTTTAATTCATCCAGCTGTGCCTGCTCAACAACAATTCCAGCATTCAGCATTGACAACACACCATCAGCAAGAGAAATCAAACAGAAAAGGCAGTCAGTGTTGAAAGGAACACTTAAAAACTGCTCTCATTTGTAGAATTTAACATCATCAAAACACTAAATGTAAATATGAGCAGAAGGAAAACGCTAAACTCATCAGTCAAGGTATTTCACACACAAAAAAAAAAAGCCTTTTTTTTTTTTTTTTTTTTTTTTTTTGACAGAATGTTAATGAAAATCCCAAAGGAAATATCATTGAACGTAAAGGTGCATCTTAAGGAAAAAGAAATTGCTGGATACTTTGCTCAAAAAGGACCTTGCTTTATGAAATAGATGATGTGTTTCCCTTGTTGAATATGTGTTTAAACTCACGTTTTACTAGTAAGAGGGGGGGGGGAAATCCTGCAGTTCCTAGTGGCAAGTACAAGCCAGGAACTCAGCTTTGAAAGGAATGGCTACATCTCAGTTGTAATGCACTCAGAAATCAAACAGAAAGTGTTTCAGGATTTCTGAAAGCAGTTATTCCCTTCAAAACAGTTCTTTAAACTGTGGTATAATTAATAATTGTTCAGTTAACGCATTATTGAATTGCCATTCAAAAAGAAATAAGGGAGCAAAAGATCTTTTGAGCAAAACAGACAAAATATAGATCTACTAGCTGGTATTCAATGGTGTAAAAATAATTTCTCCTGGAAGTTTTTTTCCTTTTCAATCAATAATGTGTAAGAGTAAGAGAGACTGAATTTTTCATTTTGTCTCCTCATTGCTTAGATTACATTGCAAGTGCCTTTTGGCGAAGCGGTGATGCCGATCCAGACTGACCGCTCCCGGGAGGTGAAGGAGATGCTCCTGCCTGGCTGGGGGCAACACCTCGCACCTGCAAAGCATTTCCACGTTCAGCTGGCATGGGACCATGTCCTGGCAGGAACAATAGCTGGGAGGGGAGAAGACAACCCTCAGCCTGGTGGTAATTTCGATTATCAGTGCTGTAGCCGTGGCTGTGTCGCTGCGGGAGGGCTGGGGGGGAGCTGCTGGTGGGTGTCCTCGGACCTGCCGCCTCATGGGGCTGCTTCAGCGTGACAGGTGTGGGGGTGCACCCACCCGTCGGGGAGAGCTGGCGCTCTGTTAGCTAATGACCCGAATATTCAGGTATCGGCAACGCTTTGGCTAGTAAAGCGCGAGGAGGAAATGGCACGGGGATCCCTTGACTCCCACCACCAGGTTCGTGGGGTTTTGGTACATTCTCTATAAATGTTGATCCAGCAACAGCGATGGAATTTCATTTTAATAACTTAATGAATAGATGTGATTGTTTCTGCTGCCTGACAACGGCATCTGGTATTAAAGTGCAAGGCTGGAGCAGCACAGCACACCCTGACACCTTCAGACAGCCCAGCTGCAGCAGGCGGTGATACCGGCGGCCGTACCCCAGCACCTCCCCACCGCTGGCAAACCGAAGCCAGAGGTGAGGTGCTGTGGCTCGTCCGGCTGTAGCCACTTACGGGGGAGACCCAGCCCGACCCGACGTTTCTGAACTGCTGCTGACACTTTCCCTGCTAATTACACATCTTGCAGCTTACATTGGCACATCTTTTTCAGAACGGGGATGCCCTCTAATGTGTTAAATAGACATGTGCTTTTAAACATCTCTCACTTTAGATCTGCCATAAATAAATTTCATTTGTTTAACTGCCTTTTAAGTATAGAAAGAAAATTCTAGTAGTCGGACAGGCAAGAAAAATAGCGATTGAGCATGCAAATCATTTCTTTTCCCTTTAAACAATACATACTCTGCTGCCTGCATTTCCCCAAAGATACTGCTGCAGCTACACATGGTTGAAGTCTGTTTTACCCTTATATAAGGCAATGTGACAAATGATTTAGGGTGAAGTAATCTCTAATCAGCATAACTTCATACCGCACGGCGCAGAATTATTGTCAATTTAATTCTGTCTCCTCGACACAAAACTCTGAAGTGTTTCTTCCAGTTGAAGTTTTGTAGCTGAATAATAAATAAAAGAGGGTGCGGTACAAGTACTGCATAATGTAATTGTACCCTCTTTGTTCTTGTCAATCAGCTTTAACACGAGTTAAGTCGTCGTGGATGTCATCATGATCATATTCATAGTAGATGGCTCAGAGTTTCAGTACGGTCGTCTTCTGCGAGCAAGTTCCTTTAATAAAGAGCTGCGCGGTGAAGGTTTCAGGTGCTTTATAAAACTTTGACTTCCCTCCTACTACAAGGCAAGAAAGCACAATAATGCATGCATGAATTGCCAATAAATCAAAGGCCTCCTTTTTTTTTAATTCCTATTTTGACATGTACATACATAGCATTTTTAAGAGATAGCTCCAAGGTAGCTTTCCAGTCCTTGATCAGATCATGAATTTAATTAATTCAGTGTAGACATGTCATAGATTTAAACCCTTTAGAATTACATTTTTAATACAGATCTAACATTTAATGTCCTTTTTCATTTTTTTCTTGCAAAGTAAAAAAAATCCTTTAATACTCTGGTAGCAATTTTTTTCTCTTATTATAAGATTGTGGCTCCTTCCTAATTATGTGGCTGCAAATTATTTACTGTAGTTTTAAATTAAGGAAGGAGACAAGTAATCCAGTGTAAAAAACACTGTTCCAACTTCAAGAAGAAATGAGTGTATATGTTTAATTTCTCTTTAGGCATACAGCTGTACAGTCACTGTATAATGGAAGGTTTGAGACAAAATGGTCCCCCACCACCTTACCTCCGTGTAATGCAATTTAGCTTCATTAAATTACTGGAGGGCCAGTTACTTAAGCAGAATATTGATTTTCAGTCTGGGCCATGTTTAACATAATTCTGCGTAGGCAACAGCTAATTCTGCATTTGAATCTCACACCCTAATGGAATTACATGATGTGGCTGACCATGGGCAAGGCAGGGCTGGGCTGGGGGCTGCTGTTCCCCCCCTGCCCGCCCCGCTGCCTTTAACCCCTTCCTCCTCCACGCTGGCTCCGCGCACTTCAAACAGCTGTGCTGACAAATTTCTTGTTTCTTCCGTGGAGTTGCTGTCTTTCATCTGGGGATGTGTAGCCCCGAGCTAGGTTTTGGTACTCTAAAGTATCTGTGGGGCTGTTATATTTTTCTTCAGCATCCTATATCTCGGTCTATATAGCAACAGAGCTGAACAGAGACAATGTGAAATAAGGGATTTCCTCCAGTTCCTAACCCCAAACACCGTTTTCTAAACCTAACAGTTAAAGGATGAATTTTGCTTTAATTAAAGACTGGTAAAATCAACCAACTCTTCAGCACGCAAGTATGGTCTTTACATTGCTGGCTTGAAAGCTAGTCATTATTTTTATTTATTATTCTGTTTAATGATGAGATACAGTTTACAAGCCATTGAATAATAATAATAATTTAAAATGGTTCTCTGTGAGTTATAGTTTGTCAGTGTTTTAGAATTTCAATAGTGTGTGGGGAGAAATAGTGGTTATCACCCACATTAATGATGGGCATGGCAGAGGAGGTGTGATGCTACCACCTTGGTAGGTTGGAGATTTTGAGTAACCGGGCATCAGATGGGCTGTCACAGACCTGGACTTCAAAAATCACTTGCTCACTGGATTCCCTTAAATTAATCAAAATAACAAAACACTGAAAAATGCCAGGTAGGGGTTCAGTTGATGATGGTTTTTCTTTTTCAAATTTAGCAGCTAAACTGTCCTCTCAGTTTTCTGTCCCAGGGGAATAAAACTTTTCATCCCTCCACAAGTACCAAACACTGTTCCTGCTTGTTTGGGAATTTTTTTTGCAGAGCTGGGTTCATAAGACCATTTTTTCAGAAAGACTGCTGCATGGCAGAAAATTGCTTGAGGGCAGCTTAAAATGTTAGCTAGGAAGAGCCTCCGTTTTAAATGAACTTATCATGGCCACTCTTTTGTATGCAGCTCATGCTCCACTCAGCTCCCCGAGAATAAATGGATTTAAAAAGTTCTTGCTATGGCATTGATGCTGCAAATAGTTGAGTTCATGCTTAACTTGAGCACTATGCTCTGTCTTGTTGACTTCAGTGGGTTTCCTCTGCAGCTGTCGGTATTTCCATTGATGCAGATCTTGCCTCTTATCCACCTACATCTGCCAAAATGACGCAAGATGCAGTGTGCAGAGAGGGGTTGGGTTCAGGAGTTGAAGCCTGGCTCCACCCTAGGTACGTTTAGATGCAGAATTTTGACAAGCAGATTTGGGAAGGAAGAAGCAAGGCAGGAGAAGGCAATATTGGTTGCAGCCATCTGAAACTTCATTTGAGTTGCAAGAGCTCAATCACTTGCATGACTTGAGCAGAGCCGGTTCCAAGGAGTGTGCCGTGTATCGTGAGCACCGAGACTGAATTTTGTTGTAGCCGAGAGCATGGTTTGGAGGAGGAATTTCAGCAAGTCCTTTAAAGGGAGATTAGCAAGTTTCATGTCTCATTGAAAAGAAGCTTTAAACTAGACTGGCTAGCTCTTGAAACAGAATAAATGTCAGCAAGCATCACTGGGGCTGTGGGTTTTGATAGGCGTGCTTAAGAAAAGCATGTAAATGGAAAAGTGGCATGCAAGGCAGCTGGCAGGGGGTGCTCGGGGCTCAGGCAGCTCCCAGAGATGGGGGTAAGCACGGGCAAGTGAGGCGCTGACCCTGCTCTGCTCTGCAGTGGAGCCAGTGCATCCTGAGCCCATGCTGTGCTCCTGGGGGCAGCTCCCTGGGGACCCTTGGGAAGCCTTGTCCCAGAGCCGCTCCTGGTTTCCTGGTTTTGGTGGAGGCCTGAGGTTTTGCAGAGCCTGCTGCTGCTGCTGTCATCAAAATGCAAATTACAGCTGGGCGGGATGCTGCTGCTCATGTTAATTCCTCGTGACTCTGCCTCTCACATGCTCTTTCCTTTTTCCCTCGCAAGTACAATGGTGTAGTTACCCATTATTTGAACTGCCGCTGTGTTTCAGTCTGGGGGAAAATATGCAATATGCAAAGCCAGTTTGTCATTGGGAGTCAATAATTGGCATCAGGTGCATTGCTTAGCATCCTGTCACGGATTTGGCATGTCACCTGATTGATAACTCTGTGCTTTCTCATGACATTGAACATAATTTGTTCCCTATCACATTTGCACACATGGCCCGTGGTCCTTTGTTACTTACTGTATGCCCTATATCTTTGCATTTCATAGGTGGTAAAGGAGAGCGCTCCCTTCCCCGTGCCTTGGTGCTTCACGTGCTGTCATATTTCTGATCCTGAAATGGTGGTGTAGCGGATGAACCCGTCTGTTTGGATTAGCTGTGATGAAAGGGAGAGGGCAGGAGATACCCGGGGAGGCCTGCGCTGGTGGAAAGTGAATGAAAGCAGCTAACTTAAATTCTTTCTCTCTTCAGATTTGCACTCGTTTTCCAGCACTTTTTATCACACTGATCCGGTGGCAAGGAGCTCCATTGGTTTCAGAGGAGCTACACACAGAAGGGGGTGTTAGCCATGATATACAAGGTAGCAGAATCTGGCCATATATAATTAATACAAATATGTGCATAATTTAAAGCTGCCCCAGGAAAGCCTTAAATTACATGATAACCATGCAGACACTGGCCTAGGAAGGAAAACATGGGGAGTCTCTATTAGTGAAATTAATTATATGTAAGATTGTCTTCAATAACCATGTGGGAATGATTAAGTAATCAGTCAAATAAAAGATTTAATAACAAATTCCCTATCAATTATACAAGAACACCCAGTAAAAATTAAGTAAAAATGATTTTCAGTGCATTAATATTAGCATTAACAGTTCTGAAAATATTGTAACATAATTAAATGTAATTTCTTGTAGAAAAACATACCCATAATAGCAAAATAAACAAGCCCCCAAACAGTATTTCCTGAGGAAACTCAGCAGCTCGAGGTGTGTGATGGCACATGGAGGTTTTGGACAAGGTCAGCTCGGATGAGCGCCAGCAGAAGGTGGGAAATGGGTCTGCGGTGGCGATGTCCAGTGTGCAGCTCACAACTACCTCTGCCCTGGTGTCCAGGCACTGAAAGGTAAAGAAAACCAAGCGGGCAGGCCTGCCAAAGCAGGAGTGAATTAAGCTGGAAGCCTGGGGTAACTTAGATTGTACCTAAACCTGCTGCTAACACAAATGCTGTGTTCAGTGTTTCTGATCTGGCCTTTTCTGGAGGAGTTTCTGGGTCTCTATGCACATTGTTTCTCCCTTTTGGCATTTATTCCTTTTATTGTTGGACTGGTAAAGTTCACTTTATGATTACTGTCACCCACTGTGCCACTAGGGATGGGAGCCATCTCATTTATCACAGCCTTCTAAGAGTTGCATATCTACTTTTGGCTTTACATCCAAGATACTTCCGTAGGTGATGGAGGGGGAAGGGGAGATTTTTAACCACCTCTTCAAAGATAAACTTAATTATCCTGTGGAGGTGCCTACTTCTCTTTATGTTTTAGATGAGTAGCTTTCACTAGAAATCTAAATTTTTTACATGACTGAAGGTCAAGGTGAAAACACGCATCCAATAGAGTGGTCCAGAGCTCACGGAAGTCAATGAGAATATTTCTATTAACTTTAGTAGGTTTTAAACACAGTCACACTGCAATTTCCTAAAGGTAAAATGCTCTGGTAATACCATAGGAATAGCTGTTGTGGGCTATATTAAAAATCCGTCTGGTCCCATACTCTGTCTCACTGGCTAATAGTTGGTGCATAAGGATGAGTATAGGGGAGACGCACAGTGAGACTTTCCTTGCTGTTTTCCCATCTCCAGCAACCTGCACCCCGGTGACTTCCTGAGCCAGAGGTTGTGTTTAACAGCCTGTGAAGGACCATCTACATTGCAGAAAGTGTCCGAAAGCAGAAAACAATACAGATCAGCCAGCATTTTGTGTTTGCCCTAAACTGCATCTTTTTTTCCCCTATAGAAACATTTAAATAGTGGGATCTGATCTAAGCATTCCTATGCAAGTAAGAATGGCCAATTTTTTTGTGAGGTCCTTTGCAATAATACCTCACCAAACTTGCTAATAGATGCCACAAGAGTTAGATTTTATTCCTAGATAACCGTGGAATTCATAGGAACAACTGGGACTGAAAGACTTGACTGTTCAAATGAGGAAATAAATTGTTTTTTTAAAAATAGGCATTCTAGAGATAAAGAAAGATAATAATAAAACATTAAAAAATCCTCCTTGGTACATTTGAACAGTCTTACAACACAGTAACAGTTGTAAGGATTACAACAGTAATAGTGCTTTCTGTTTTCCTCATAAAGGCACATTTTTCTTTGGATGTAAGATACAGCTACACGCAATATGGAAAGGTGCTGAATATGTTTTTCTGTTATTACCACAGTGTTTGTTCCCTTGTCAGGGTTCTGGATATTGTGTTTTTCCAAATACAAACAGAAAACTCTTTCCACCCCTCTCACAGTGAATGCTAAATAGAAAGGAATTGACATCTACTTGGACTTGCAAAATTTTATTTGTACAGAATATTTTACATGCAGCAGCTCAAGTGGTAATTGTGCTTCTGAGTAATTTGATTAGTAAAAATTCCAGAGTTATATGTGTTCTACTAAGTTTCTTTGAGGTCTTGAATCTAGAGAGCGCTGTAATATTTTCAGCAAGGGTATATAGCTAAAATAATCTTGGGTTCCTTTTTCATTTTATCAAAATCTGAGAAATAACCTGCCAAACCAATCATTCTGTCCCAGGAGTCTTGCATAAGGCCTGGATGTTAATTGCATTTAACCTAGAACAGCAGAGCTTTTTTTTTTTCTTTATACAATAACTAATATGTAAACTACTGTTGCACTTTGAAATTACTTTCACTTAAATTCTATTATTGAAGCTCCACAGTGGAATATATCAGGGTCCATTTCATTAAAAAAGACTAATTACACTGGAACGGCGCAACATACCCGCCAATCTTCCTTGGTATGACTGAAAAATGAGCATTCAAGAGATCTAGCATACTTATTTGTCCTGGCGTTCCTGGGAAAGCTTTATGCAAGGATGCAGTTGAGGCCAGAAATGAAATTCTGATGGGTCATGCAGGGACACTTCTTTTTTTTCCCCATAACAGCAAGAATTTACATGGATTGGCTGACAGCTAGAGCAGGGCAAGTACCTATTTTATAATTTCCATTGATAAAAACCCAAGCAACAATAAGCAATGCTGCAGCACTTGGCAGCACAGGCCAAAACTTGGTGTATACTTCCACCGTGTGACACACTAATATTCTTTATTTATACAGACAACCTGAAAACTCCATAAATTTTCTGTTGGAGACTCACGATAAAAATACATGTTGTGTAACAAAAAAGTAAACTGGCAGGCTGATCACAGGGCAGACTGCAGGATAACAAACGTGTAACATTCCCGTAGCACTCTGCCAGCTTCCTCCGGTGCTGGAGCTCTGCAGGTGAGTGGCAGCCGGCAGCCCCGACACCGACACCTGCGGGCAGCGATGCTCGGGGGGCAGCGCTGGGAAAGGACAAGGGGGTTGGTCTGGGTTCTGCTGGTCAATCTTCAGAAACTCCTGGTTTTGAACTCTGATTTGAGATTTTTGGAGCCTGCTGGAGCATGGGAAGGGGCTGCACCGTGTCCCGTGGAGGATGGCGATAAGTGAGCTGGAGTAGATGTTGCTTTGGCAGTTGCCAGCCAGTTACTGCCTGAAATCTCACCCTTTCTGGAGGAGTTATTCTGCTCACAGGCATATCTCTCAGCTTTTTGGAAAATTACTTGTTTAATTAGTGGTGCGGTGAGTCAAATCCTGACCAACGCTGAAGTACTTCTGGCTGAGGCTGTGAAAGAGCGATAAAATGCAGCAGTTATGCTAGAATCTGTAAGTTTTTTACAGCTTTTGTTTGCTACTTCGACTTTTCTGCTGGTGTCTTTGATGAAGCATAATAAGGGCATGTTATAGCATGCTTAAAAGTTTGCAAGTGATGCTGGACAGCATGTCAGCATTGTTATTAGCTATCCTAGAAACCGGCGGGTTCTTGGCCAGGGTTTTGCACTTGGACATTTCCTATCGAGAGCAGCAGTAGCAGTACCTATGGCAAACATACATCCACAGGTATGGGAAAAGTTCCTAGTTTGCATGTACAGATGCATTAAATTTTTGTCTGTTAAAGAATGAAGAAGTATGCTGCTGGGAACCACTGCTCCCACCTTGCTCAGTACTATGCTGCCCTTGCTCCCCTGTTTGTGGGACAAGTTTTCCTACAGGTTTTGCACCACAGAAAGCAATTTCCCTTTCTGTGTTGGAAGGGCTGGATTCCATGGTGGAGTTTTCCATTCCCCATTCAGAGCTCCTTGGAAACCAGCTGGGAAAAGAGGAAAAGAAAGGCCAAGAATGCCAGAATTGAAAAGTCCAGGTCCAAGGTGTGTCAGTGTTTGAAACCTGCAGCCTGATTCTTTGCGCCACTCTCTTGCTGCCAGAAGTCACGACGGGAGTGAGAATCCTCAATTCTTCCGTCTCACACTTTTATGCATCCATGAATTTGACAGAAGAGCAATTTCAGTTATTTTTTTCCTCCATTGGGATAGTGAAAAATAAACACTTAGCACAAGAAGCAAGGCCATGAACATGTACTCGGTCTGGTACTTGAGTAAGGTCCATTAAAACATTGTGAAAACATTAAAGTCCCTAACACGATGGTTTGTATTTCATTAGTAAGGTGCTCCTGCCAAAAATGTGAGACCTTTATAACTTTTTGGCACTAGAAGTACAAGTGACCTTGTGCTGTACTGTAATAACTTCTTATTCTATAATCCATCTTCTGTAAACAGTTTTGTTTTGCACTGAGTGTACAAAGTCAGGGAGTTTTGGGGTGGAACTTTGCCTCTGGCCCTTGCAGCTGCTGCAGAGCCCCTAGCCACACTGTACTGCATGGAGGTGCGGGCTGCCACCAGCCATGTGGGCAGGAAAAAAGGCCAAAGAAGTTCAGTCTGGGGTGATGGAGCTTGGGGACCAACACAACATCCACACATATTTTCTAGGATGCTAGGTTGTTTGGCTCTGTGATAGGAGACAGGTATGTGCTTGTTGTCACCGGTGGAGAAGCGACACAATGTCTTTCGGGAAAAAGCAAGAGAACCTCAGAAAAATAAAATTTCTCTTCACTGTCTCCTAGTGTTTATATGGAAGGTAACACAGGTGAAACTGTACTTACAGTACAAACTAAATTTGTTGCAAAAAGAGTTATTTTAATTTTTATGGGGCAGGAGTTGTGGGTTTTTTTGCTGTATAAGAACAGGTTATAGAAGAGTCCATGTCCTCCATGCTATTGAAATACTTCTGCTACTGCTACTACTGCTACTACTACTACTACTTACTATTGTTGTTGTTGGTGGTATTGTTATGATAATAATGATGATGATGATGATGTTTGCTGGGGTGAAGACAGAGGAATATGGGATTCATAACTCTTCTAGCTTCCTTTTTACCAAGGCAGATAAAACAACAACTCCTGTTCATTGTCCAGGGAAAACTTGTTCTTTTGGCAAGTAAAGAGATAGAAAATACTTTGTTAGCGGACACTATTTTGTAAAATGCTTGTCTGGTAAACAACGTAGTGGGATACAATGTTCATCTGAAGGCTACCAGTGGTTTGAAAAAGGCCTCAGCGTGTGCCGCACACTCTCAGCTCTATCTAAATAATCTGAATGTCCTAATTCATTGATTTGTGATTATGGTCATAAAGACATTACATTTGAACTTGATATGAAATAAAAGGCTTTGGTCAGTCAATACTCTTCAAAAAAGCTCTTCAAAGATTTCATAAAAGGGTCGCTGACCTGTACGCTGAGATTGGACCTCAGTTGTCTAGGGAGAACCCTCTCCGCACTTGGTCTTTGAACTTGCCCTCTCCCTCTTTCCCAAAGCACCACAAAAAGCAATAACTTATTACAAGTCAGTGTTTCCAATTGTGCATGCAAGAAAAAACACCAAAACAATGTGGCTGAAAATAAACCCCTTTAGAGATGAGATTATGTTTTATTGTTTCTTTTACCAGATGTACGGTACTCAATATTTAAAAGGATTGCTCTGAATATACAGGTTTGTCAGGCTTGTGTTTGCCTGTCTCACGTGCTTAGCAAGTGAGGAACCCACTCTGGTCAACATTTCTCAGGAATTTAGTTTTTTTGGAAATGAAGATACATTGTAAATATCTGCATTTCCAGTGGAGACAGAAAGTGACAAACAATTCACTTGGCCTTTACAAACCAACCCCGCATTTGCCTTAGTCCCTCAAAAGGTTTTGGGGTATTAGTTTTGAATCTGAACTCCTTCCCATGAAGTGTTATCCCAGGGCTCAGTTGGAAGCATCTTGTGCCCTACCAAAATCCCACATGGAAGGAGCCGTGCCGGCTCTGCCACCCCCAGCTTTGTCACTGGGGCACCACCTACGGGGTGGCTCTAGTAGAGGTGAAAATTCTTCAGCTCAAGTGTTGTTTTTCTTTTTAAGATATCCATTTGTGAGATTTTGCTAGGTCAGACTGATTGAAAGCTTGATCCAGCTCTGGGGTTACTGAAAACGTACATCAAAAAGATGTAGAGCCATAATGTTCTTTCTGTCCAAGCCTGTATGGTCCCTGCTCTGTATTGACTCCGGTGCTGGTGGCATCCTTCAGTGAGACGTTTGTACACAGCCAAAAATTTAGGGGCACCGCTGAGACAAAGGAGTTTGTTTGTAATCAGAATTCCTTTCATGAGGACTGTGATTTATAGACATTTCTAAAAGCAGAAGGACTCTGTGCCATTATTTAAAAGGCTAGGCTGCTCAGAGTTATTTATAAATACCAATACAACAGAAACAGTTTCTAACTTCAGGCAGAAAGATACTATTCATCATATAATTCAGTAGGAAAATAACACAACTGTCGGAAATGGCAGCAAAAGGATAGCATATTGATGCAGAATCAAATCTAGATAGAACAAGTGGCACTTTCCTCTTTTGAAATCAAACTGCAAAATGTAAAATAAGTAGAAATAAACAGCCAATCGTCCCAACACCATTTTTTCCTGGTCAAACCATGCAAAACCCCCTAAAACTCACAATGGAACAACTTCCATTTTAGATCAGTTTCTCCTCCTCTCGCATGGTCTATTTATTTTTATTGGTTTGTTTCTCATTAAATCCTTCAATTACTCTGCAGTGTAAAATGGTGAAATTATTGGCATGTGCCACTTTCATCATGTATTTGAGTTTGCTTATTACACTTGCAGAAAATGCTTGAATGGTATTAGGCTCTGCTGTGGATTGAGACAGAGTTAATAAATATTATTTGGTGTTTTTTCCCTGAGAAGCACTGCTTTTCTTGATTGTTTTTTACAGTTGGATTGGGAATATTGATTTATTCACCACTGTTACAATAATTGTATACAAGGAACAAAAAATGCAGAGGTAACATTTCATCAGCTCAAACAGATTAATTAGTTGTAGTAGATTAGGCACAGTGTTACACAGAAAGATTTGCATTTAGAGGAAGAAAAAAGTTGTTTGGTTTTTTTTTTTTTAATCTTAAAAAAGGCAAGAGAATTTAATAGAGATGTGATACACTGAGCTGCTTGGCTTATTATTCAGTCAGTGTTTCCAAATGAGTATTAAAGGGCAACTTTAAATATTAACTCTTCTTTCTAAAATAAAAATACTGTGTAATTGTTGAATGCATGGTATGGGAAAATCCCAGCTTACTGTACTTGTATAAGAAAAGTTAACTTGGTTTTGCATCCTAAATCTATAATTGTACAGAAATTATAAATCGATGTATAACAGAAGCACAAGCATTTAAAAATCCAAATTTCCTGCCATGTATTCTGTCTGCATGGAAGCAAATACGTTGTTTATATTTTTCTCTCTGTGCACAGAATTAAGGTTGAAGCTACGAAGAGGTAAATATTACTATCTTTTGTGTGAGGTTAGCTTGGCCATGATACTGAAAATTATTCATTAAAGGTTATGAGGCATTAACAAGAGTTTAAAAAGTGTCCTGGTTGTTCCCTATTTGACCCCTTTCTGCAGGGAATTGAAATTTCCTAGTGCTCTGGACCACTGACACCACGAGGGTAATTAAGCAATTTCCCCCAAGGTTTCAAGTTTTAACATCTTTCAGTATTGAAATAGAGAAGAAAAATATTTTTTATCACTCTCACATTCTATACAAATCTACAGAGAGCTACACAATGGGCCTTGCCTGACATGCTGATTTTCTTTTTAAACCATCTGTTAAATCATCCTGGCTTGCAACATATTAGACATTATAAATGCCCCTAATTTTTCAAAGCAGTGCACAAGGATTCAGCTGCTTGACTTTCAGTTTACGCCGTGCTATCCCACCCCAGCCATTGAGAGACATTAAACATACAGAGCCAGTTTCACTGCTCGGCTAATGCCGCTTTTTTGTCAGCCTGGCAATGCAGAGCATCTTTCAATCTGGCTTAAAGGGCCACTGGAGGGATGCTCCACCATTGCAACATCCTTGAGCGGCACAGATCTGCCACGCCCCCCCCCCCCCCCCCCCCCCCGGCCCTGCTCCTGGCCCCCTCCTCACAGCACTGGTGCCCATGCAGCCCCCAGACCGCTTTGTCCCTGCTGACCACCAGCCCTGTGATCCCTGGCGTGCGGCTGCTCTGGGGCCTAAGGCAGTGAGTGCCACCTCCTGCCTTTCGGGAGCACCCCGGGGTACATTCATCCCTCTCTTGGGGGAGAATCAAAATCTGTTAAATTTTGTTTGCAGGCGGTGCCTGGTGGGGAATGGCAGATCTGGCCCTCGGGACCGATGCTGAGGTTGGGTGAAAGCCATCCCACAGGGCTGTATGCCTTACGCTGGGCTTGTGCAGAAGCTGTGGTGTGGGGCAGCGTGGGAAGGATGCTCGGGGCACCCTGCATCCCCTAGCACTGGGGGCAGGAGCATGGTGCGAGCTCCTTCCTGCTTCATTATATTTGTCTTCTTTTAACTCTGCTCTGGGTGCTTTGGGTCTTTTCCCCCAGTAAATTTATCTGTCGTGTGAATTATAATTTGCTGGTTTTCCCCTGCGTGCCGCCTGTGCCTGGATGCTCAGGGAAGAAGGTGAGAGCTGCCCCCAGGATCTGTCCTCCCCAGCCATCAGGTACTGCTTCCTAATGCAGCTTCATCTTGAGAAGTGGTGCAGCCTTGGATCACAAATTAAAGGCCTTGTCAATACTGGGAGACATTCAAAAAAAGAAAACAAAGGTCAAGGAAGGTTAGGCTTTAGCTATAAAACCACTGGCAGTATTCCCCTTAATCTGTGGTGCTGCATGCACTGTTTTTCAGAATGAAAATGTGGAACATCATTATGAAAACGTACATGCTGATTTCTTTGCAGCATACCCTCAAGGATCCCAAGGAAGAATTGATAAAAATATTTCAATGAAGTCCAGCCTGAAAAAAGATCAAATCAGATGTTTGTGAGGATGCTCAGCCAGCGTCCAGCAGCGTGCAGCAGCGCTGAGCCTCGGCGTGCCCCGGAAGGCTTTGGCAGGCTCTGACATGATAAGGGAAAATCTCCTTGATGCACTGCTGTAGCAAAGGATACTCTGCTTCTAAAAATAAGAAAACCAGAGTACACGATGAATTTGAAAGTCTCGGATCATGTGCTGGGTGTTTCAATGAATGCACTTTTATTACCTACCAAAGTGCCACAGTCTTGCAAGTGAATGGAAAAATGCAGTCATGTTTGCTGCAGCTTCTGCTGCATGAACCGACTTGATTTTTGCCCAGAGTTGTAGCCTTAGACCCTGGGCCTGTGCTCCCTGGCGTTTTGTGAACAGGGCCAAGAAGGTGTTTTGGGACCTGCAAATAATCTGCAGGTTTATACCCGCAACAAATAATCCTCTCTCCCTCCTTCACACGGTGGATTTACAAAATTTGCCAAAAGTTTGCTGCATCCCACTTTATTTAACCTTCAGATGTGTCTTTCTACCAGACAAGGAGTAAAATATTCCAGCTGCTATGAAAGATAATCATTAAGGTGATCTAACTCCAAAGATCAATAACATCTCTACAGGACCATTCCAGGGTTTCTGTGATATCTCATTAAAAATCATATTAAAAGATTCTGTTCAGGTAAAGGGGGATTTGGTAATTTCTTCAACATTATGGAGCAAGATTTATTAAAAATTTGTTTATCTGAAAAATACTTGGATGAAATAAATGCATAATAATGAAGAGGTTAATATGTTTATATATATTTAGTCAGTTACTGAGAATATTAGTAATTATAATAACTAGGAAATGACTTATTTTTAAAGATGCACACTTAAGAGGGTAGATCCACTCATATTTACTAAAAACTATGCATCGTTTACCATATATATATATATATATAGAGAGAGAGAGTATCTATATATATTCAATTACTGTATTATTTATTTATTTACTTGATGAAAACAGCAAGGAACTGGCGTTAGGAAGGAGCATTCATTGTGGCCTTTCCCGCCTGACCCACACGGGGATCTTCTGGTCTCTGTGGGGCATTTGGAAGCTCGGTTGAGGTCACGGATGGTCATGTGGGGGGACAGTTTGCCTGATCCACAGTAATTCTTGCACTCTGGCATCAAATTTTCTTTATAGAAAATAAGTGACCTAAACACATTGTATGGATGAGGAGCACAGTAAAACACCCATCCTGCATGCCTCCAGCGCTGAGCACCAGCCCCATCACAGGCAGTCACCAGCCTTTTCCAAACCCTGCAGTTTAGGCACAAGGGTTTTATCCTGTAGCACTTTGTCCCCTTGTGAAGGCCTGAGACTGCCTTGTCAGACCTGCATTTCTGTATGGCTGGGTTGGTTACAGCATCTTCCAACCTGCTCAGGCGGCTCACCAGCCAGAGACACCACAATGTTTGCAAGAATAACCAAGAACTGGTTCTCCAGCCATTTGAAAGGGACATATCATCTTGAGTGCTGATTTCATAGAACCGTAGGACGGTTTGCATTGGAAGGGACCTTAAAGACCACCCAGTCCCACCCCGTGCCCTGTGCAGGGCCCCCTCCCCCCAGCCCCATCCAGCCTGGCCTTGAGCACTGCCAGGGATGGGGCACCCACAGCTGCTCTGGGCAGCCCGGGCCAGCGCCTCGCCGCCCTCACGGGGAACAATTTCTTCCTAATGTCTAATCTACATCTCCAGGATTCAGGAAATACAGTGATAGCATCTTCCTCTGCAGGGTATTAAACCAGATAGGAGATGGTACTTTCAATTGCTATTATTTTCTGTAGCATGGAAGGGTTACTGCATGTCTCAGGTCTGCGATCCTTTGCCTTCTCTGATAGTTGTAGCAGGCTGGGACAGTTGGTTGACCAAAAAGAACTTTGCTTCACGGGACTGATTTTTGTTTAAAAGAAATATTAGTGCAAGATAGTGATGAGAAAAGATAGACATGCTCAAAAATAGTAGGGAGAGCCAAATCCTGCAGCCAGGAATTGGCTTTGCACTTAGAAAAAAACACCTGTCATAACAATTTCTACTCTTATTATACCGTGATAGCTAAATTTGGCCACTGCTGAAAAATAGTTAAAACATAAATAGTAACAAGAAAAAGGAGTCTATATCTCTGAAATACTTGGTGAGCAGATTTGCTTTAGAAATCAATGACATTTTTACCTAATCACTTTTCAAACAAGACTACATTTTTGATTAAATCTTGTGCATGGACACAAGACTCTAGCTGCTTTTCAAGCTAATCAAGTTTTACACTTAAGACACAGGAAAATATTGTATTTCATTTCTACATCTTCTTTGTCTGTGACATAGCTATAAAATTTCTGCTTTTTCAGCCTTACAACTCTTGCAGCCTTTGGATCTTTTTGCACCTGTGAAGGTGTTTACTCAGCTATGAACACAATTATGACATGCAATAACAGTTTCCTTTCAAACAAGCATCTGGAAAACCAGGGGTAGTGTTGATTCAGACAGTAGCAGAATTCGTAAAGACTGTTAATGATAAGAACTCTAATTTCTTTCCCTGTGCAAGAAATGAACACACCCCCCTCCCCCACCCTCAACAGCAATCTGTTTAACACCAGAGTTTTTTAAGCAATTGAAATACAGTCCCAACAAGTGATACAAACACTCTTTATTTTCATTTATTAACACTGTTTACTTCCAGTACATGCACACAATGACTGGTATTCATGTATAAGCTTCATTTCTAACAATTACAGAGCTGTACCTATGCCAGATTTATGTGTTCATCCTTCTCTTATGTCAAAGGCAAAATGCTTCAAGGAACACAGTTTGCATTGAGATCCCTAAATACTGAGAGAATCCTTCTGGTGGATTTTAGGTATTTCGGGTTCATGTCAATAATTTAAGCATACATGGTGTTTGGGAGCACATTCCTGGCCATCATTCATTAGGCAGGTTTTTCATCTCATGGCAGGTTGTCCCACCATGAGAAGACCTTGTCCTGGAGAGCAGTAGGGTCCGGGCTTTGGTCTGTGCTGTCCTCTGGGAATCCCCTGTGAACCTCTTTGGGAAAAGTTGCCCCTCTGGACCTGCTCTGTGCATCAAACAGTGGCTTTTAGAGGGGTGCCAGCAGCCTGCCTGATGCATCACTCTGCATAGCTGCCATTTTTGTCTGGTTGGAAAAAGAGAAAAAAAAAAAAAACAACCCACAAACATTGCTGGCAGGAGACAGATGTCTGTCTGAAAGACAATCAAGCCAGGTTCTATAATAACACTGCAAATATCCATAATCTTTTGTAGGTTTGTTGTTGTTGCTGTTTCATATTTGGAGACTGGATAAAAGGAGGAAAAGGAGAGGTGGGAACAAACCCTTCAAACTGGGAAAAGGGCTGCTCTGAGGAAGGGCCAGATACGCCCTTCAAACCCACCCCTGTTCCCGGTGTTGTACAGGCAGCACTTTAAGGAAATACCTTGGCTGTCGACTGGAAAAGTTGCAAAAATATGTCTGCTATTGGTGTCCCTGCCGTGGCACTGATCTGAATGCAGTAGCTGCTCTCAAGGACAGGTAAGTGGCACAAACATCAAGAGCCAAGCAAATTCTCCCATGTCCCAAACATTCGGGGCTCTGCTGGATAACTGAGACAGCAACACACATGGTGATAAGCCCCTGCACATGTGAGGTCATAACTGAACTCCCTCGAATTTCTTACAAAAGAGAGAAAAACATGAAATTTCAAAAGAATTAAAAAGAAGAAGAATAGACATTGGGTTGTAAAGCAACCGTGAAGAGGATTTAAAAATACAGAGAGGAGTTTTGCCAGCTGTGTGGGATAAAACTGTAAGTTCAGCAGAACAGAGCAAAGCTGATATGGAATAGTTTTAAATGTCTTTTCCCTCATAACTAGATTATTCAGTACAATGTCATTTGCTGCCACTGACATTTTCTTTAAAGTCATAAAGGCCTACATAGTAATAAAAGGGCTCAGAATAAAATTAGGAATATCATGTATAAATTATCTTTAACCTTAGCTTCATTTGGACTGTGACTTTTTAGACCTGATCAATTTTCATGAAACTATCCACATAAAACTGTGAAAAAATATTTGATCCTTGGCTCTCATAAAGCTCCTGTAACAAGCCTGGTACTTTCTTGATACTTAATAGTGCTGTTGGTGCCTGTCTCTGTGGGCAATTCTATAAAACCAGGGATAATATCTGAGATCTAACGGAATTTCTCAGAGCATTGTTATGGAAAACATCTACCCATATATGTGCATTTTCTGTTGTTTGTGTGTAGAACACAATCACCAAATTTCCTGCGTACTTTGAAAAAGCACACAGACAACTTCAGGTGTGTTTTTCTCCTCCCCATTTCTGAAAAAAAAGCTCCTGTGAGGTTTTTAAGGTTAATTTTTCAGGACAGCCCCTCTAACAATATTGAACTTGTAGTTGCAAAAGGCAGAACCCTTGTATGCTCTGTAAATGGGAAGGGATATTGAACCGTGCAGTGTGTCTGATATTTTAACCAAAAAGTTTTAAGCTCACATTGTACAGCTCTGTGTAGCCTTTTAAGACCTTTAATAAATGGTGTTGTGTACTCCACAGGTACCTTGAGAAGAGGTAGAGGCAGCTTTGAACTACCGGGCAATGTTTGTCCTCTGCTCAACAGGGAATTAGTTGCCAAAATATCCTGTCGGCCAAAATCAGTGCTCAGTGGTAGTGGAAAGGAAGGTTAATCATGGCCAGAGGAAACAATAATATATACATTTTGGTTAGACTATGTATTTAAATTAGAAGCAGAGTGAAAAGTACCAAGTGGGTCCTCAATGCCCTTATATTTACCAGTTAAGGGGCTGAAGGTAGGACTTCCCAGGGGGAAGAATTAGCTACTCATGATTTCCTTGACCTCTAATAAGCTATTAATGTGTTTAAGGAATATAAAAGATTGATACCAGCTGTAGGAGGTGCTGAGTATGAGTGGCTGCTCGTGCATGCTCAGGTGAGTGCTTGCTTTTGGGAAGGTCCAGGGTGGCTGCAAGCAGAGGGAAGCATCAGGAGTCCCTTGCCTAGCTGGGATGCAGAGGAGAACTGTTGGGCTGCTATACACCCCAATACTGCTGAGGCTCCCTGCTCTGCTCTTTCAACCTGGACAGACACAGATTTGATCTGAATGGATGCAGGTTTGCTTCTGGAGAAAGTAAAGTCGCCTTCAACTTTGTGTCTGGAAAGTGTGAGTAGGTAAAAATGCTGTTTTCAAGGGAGGTTCTGCATTAATGTCCTGATCCCCGGTGCTTTCTAGTATCTGGTTGTCACCCTGATACTACTCACTGTGTTTTGTTCTGTTCTCAAATTAGAATTAATCAAGAGCTGGATTGTAAGGTGTCCAGGTAAAACTTTTCTCACGCATGTCATATTTTAGGTACTAGTAGAAACTCCTGAGGGTCGTGTATTTGGAAACCCTGACAGCAGGATAAAAGCCAAACACTAAACACCGTTGGTTATTTCCTAGAAAAGGGTTTTCTAACAGAGAGGAAGAAAGGTGTGTAAAGGAAATTAATTTCATGTATTTCCAGATAATAAATGGTGAGCACATGTATTTCTAAGTCTCTTTGAAGCCTGTCATGCTTTACCACATGTTCCTGTTCAGAGCAAGGCACGGTGTTGTGGCTGAAGGACTGGCTCTGGCTGAAACTATTGTGCCTTCTCGTAGCGTGTCCTGGATGGGCCTGGGCAGAGCACTTGCTCTTGCTTTGCTTCTACCCTGCAGCTGGGGGACGGGAGCAGCACACCCCTGCTTTGCTGCTTGGCACAGCCGGGATGCAGGCAAAGCACTGCTATTACGGAGATACGGGCACACAAGGATGTAGAAAAATGGGCCAAAGCGGTAAGTAAGAGACCTTCTCTTACAAGTGAAGCTCAGAATTATCTAATTTAGCCTACACTGCTGGGCAGAAGAACGGAGGGGAGGAAGGGAGGACAGGTATGTTGTGCTGTGTCCTCACCTGTAGAGGATGATGTTAGTTCTGATTGTGTCAATTGCATCACAATAATAATTACATGTGCACCAGCTGGGATGAAGGCGAGCCCTACCCGTGTGTGAAATGCTCTATTCCTCTTCAGTCACTGGAGAGCCTGGCATTTCTCTAACAGTCAGAAAATGAGGCTTTCTACCTGGTGCTAATCAGCAGAGAGCAAACAGCTCCACAATGATGGATCTGCCTTCTTGCGGGCTGAAGCAAATTCATCCCATCACCAGAGTAAGCTCAGCTGAAAGACGTAGTTTTTCCTTATAGTTTAAGCCCCTAAATCATGGATCCATTTGCATGGCAGTCCTTGAATGCAGATACAAGAGTACACTGAGATGGAGTGTGTGAACATATGTTTACATTGCTGATAGCTTTGAACTATAAGTTCTACTGCATATTAATGGCATATTTATGCATGGTAATTTAGTGAGCATGAGTCATTTATCTAATAAAATGTTAATTACTAGTTAGTAGGTATATTTATTTACAAATTGCTGTGGAACTTACAATGGAAATTTCATCCTCTGGCCTTTTTTTGAGGAAAAGTTCTCCACGCCTCTTCTTAATGCAATCTTTTCAGTGAAAGGGACTCTGAAAATTACTTGAGGTGGTATCTGCTCTGTTGCACACTGCTTTGTGCTATGCTGTACAACCAGTAGTAAGCCGTGTTCTAGCTGCTCTGCATCTCAAAATACAATGTGAGAACCTCTAAAAGATAAAAGTCTTCTCACAGGGTCTGATCATTGAAAACAGGTTTAGGAATCTTATACAAAACGTTTAAGAGGGAGTTTACAGTCCCTAATTGCCTTTTTGTTTTCCTCTTTTTTTTTTTTTTTTTTTTTTCTTCCCTCTATGCAATGACTCTGGATAATGGGAATTAGACACCTAACTTACTAAAGGACTTTACGGGATCTACTGCAGTTTTATGGCACCAGGAGGTCAGAATTAATGGCCTAGACCCCCAAGGGCTGCACACCCTGTGTTTACTGGAAATTCTGCTCGGGAAGGGAGCAGGGGGTGCAAAGTGTGTGTGTGGGGGCGGTTTCTGGGACAGAGATTTGGAGACAAGCAAGAGGTGTGAAATGGGAGGTGTGTGGGAACTGTAGATCTGCAACTTTATATACCTCAAACTGGTTTTCCCCTACTGCGATGCTGCTCTGGCTCTGAGGTGCTGTGGAGACGGGGATTTGAATTGCATTTCCCAGTTTCCATGAACCTCTTAAATTTATGGCACAGATTTCATAGGATGCTCTATTGTCCTGCCAAGTGGAGGATCACAGGCCCTTGCTCTCAAGTAGCAACCTTTTTTAGTTTTCCCAGCTGAAATTCAGCCACTGTCCAAAGGAAATCCTCTAACTTTGGGGGAATACATAAAGACAAAACATGAGCATCTCTAAACATAGCAATGCACATAGACATTTTTAAAGAAACTGTGCATCAGAGTAGCAGAATTATTGCAGCTGGATGAAATCTTTCATGTTTTATAGTACTGGTCCAACAGCATTATAAACTCACCCTCTCCAGAAGACTTTAAATTCCCATTTTTATAAAATGATGCAATTTTAGTGTTCTATAGGACATTGGATGGCAGTTGCTAACCGTTATGGTTAAGTTACTCTTTGCATGTTGCAGTCATACTTACAGAGATTTAACTTGCAAAATGTTCAGCACTTAAACAATCTTGCTGGCTGTGTAATAAGGTGTTTCAGCCCAGTGAAATATTGCCTTGGCAAGTCTAGCACTTCTTATTATGACCCTTATTGCTGGCATTGTGTTGCTCAAAGTAGAACCGCAGGAGTAGATGAAACTGTTTCTAACAATGTAATATTTGGTCAGTTGTGATTTTTTCCCTCCCTTTTTTTTTTTTTTTTCTTCCCCCCCCCCCCCCCAGTGCTGGTGTCACCTTTAACAAATGTACCGTGCCTCTTAATGTGCACCCAGAGTCCTGTGAAAACACTGTGAGAAAGTGCTTATCTGTGGTAGTTTGGATGTAGTTTAGTGTGGTAGCATGAGCCAAGTGCTGGTCCCAGCTTCGGAGGGTGTTTAATTCCCGGTATGATCCCAGGCGGGAAGTTGCCTCATCTCTTGCAAGCACTTTGACAGTCAGAGTCCTTACACAGTGGGTTTGGTGCGTGGCACAATTTGGAGTGTGAACACAGCAGTCGTGTACTTTACAAATGCTTCTGAGCAGCAAAAAGAATTCAGTAGAATAAAAGGTTTCCAGAGGCAGTAAAAATTATACACAAATACATGAGCCTGGCCAGCAAAGCTTATGATGTTCAAAAGGGCTGAGCCTGTTGAATTTCATAAGTTGTCTCTGTTCAGAGTAAATATTTTATATATGCACATACATATATGGCATATAACATTTTTTGGGATCAGAAAGAGATGTGCCTTAACAAAAATGGTTATTTTTATTTGGTCTTGTTCCTTGGATATTAAGAGAGGAACAGTGCTCTAAGAAAATACCTAGTTTGCATTGAAAATCTAATCGCACATCCCATATTCTGGCTTTTTTCTCTCCAGCTGTTGTGTACCAGAAGCACTGTGATCTTGGTATCCTGGAGGAAAAAAAAAAAAAAAAAAAAGGCAAAACCCCCAAATGATACAGGAGCTTAAGCCTCCACATTTTCCTTTAGCACAGACAGGGTTTCAGAAATTAGAGTGTCCTCACTGGGCTTCAGATATAGTAGAGGGTAAAAGATTTCAAAGGCAGTTTTAATGAAAGAGAAATACTGAAAGGAAGAACACAGAGAGCAGTGACACTATAGTTCTGCTAAATTTTACATTTAAACTAAGAGGCTAATCATAATTTATTCTGTCAAAGAAATGACCTATAAGTAAAGAAGACAAAATATGACTTGATGATTAAAGACTTTAAGAAATATTCTCTATAGTTATGTCAGTACTGCATGTTACTGTATACGTAATCTAAAGCAGTGTTTGAAATTTTCCCTAATTATATTTGGAAGCTGGTCCATAATGTCCTTGGGGAAATGTTTAGTGCGTTGCAGTGATGTGGCAGCTTTCCTGCACTGCTACTTCTGATGGCACATCTGAGTTAGAGCACTTTTTTAAACGCTTTCGGCTCTGGGAAGCAGTGAGGGCTGGGTGAGATAGGGTTCCTTACAGATGGCTGGGAAAGATGGACAGCAGCGTCCTGGTGGAGGACCGGGATGCTGGCATCAGCAGGGATGTCCTTTCTATTGCTCAGATTTCACTGCTTGTAAAAGTGCAGGGCATATTTCCGTATCTTTCTATTTACAGTCTTGTCGATTGGCAGATATTTTTTTTGTGGTGGCCCCAGGGCAGTAGAAAAGTCCAATTCTAGAGCCACATGGTTTGATGCAAACGCAGGCAGACCAGCATGGGTCGTGCTGTATAGGTATGGGGTGGTTAGCACTCAACAACAGCATCTGCAAAGCTGGAGGCTCAGTTTGGAGTATTTGTAGCTTAGTTGACATGATGTTCAGGTACTTACAAGGCTTTCCAGAAGCTGGAGAATATCATGATTAGGGAAAGATGAAACAGGGAAAATTACCTCTTTGATCTACATAGCAGTTCCCTCTTCTGTGGTGCCACATAAATTTGCCAGTTATATATTGGATACCAAGAAAGAAGGAACAAGATTGTGTTCATGGTGGAGAAATCTGGTTCAAATGAGGAAGAGATGTCAAAGGAGAAAATAAAGCTGAATCTTGGTATTTGTGTGAAAACTTGAAGTCTATTCTGGTTGAAAGGAAATAAACTTGTATTATTACATTAAATGATTAAAATCATTCAGAGGTGTTGCCCGATAATATTAATCCAAATTTAGTATGCAATATCAAATTATGTTTTCCCTCCAATTGAAAGGGAAATGAAGATAATTTTGCTTTTTCCTTAATTAAAACAATTAAGAAGAAAATCATTTTGGTCCACTGATCTTGCAGGATGGTCTAGTACCATCTTTTTTCTCTTTGTACAGAGGATGAGAATAAAAATAAATGTACTATGAGTACAGGGCCATTCTGAAGGAAAAAAAAAATATTCCCCAAAACATAGAAAGTAATGAAAAATGCTTTCCCAAGCGAATTAATTAAACTTATTTCAATTTAGTATAGGATATTTTGCCCTCATGGGACATGAGAGCTGATGTACAGATGCTTCAGATTTTTGTTGCCCATGCCCTTTCCACAGGAGTCACCGGGCTGTTCCCACTGGTTTCCACAGAGGAGGATAATGTGGAGGCTCAGCAGTCTGAATGCATTAGAAAAGCTTGTTCATGAAAGTGGATGGGACTCTTGGACACCTTGTGCTGGAGAAATCTCCTGCACAGTTTGAAACACCTTTCATATTTAGAGTTCTTCAGCACCTTCACCAGTCCATGCTGCAGGATCTCTGCCACGCTCCTAGTCTGCTCCCAGCTTCCATGGGGTCAGAGGTGAGAGTTTGCTGGGCAGGTGTGTTGGGCTGAGCCCACAAGTGATGCTGGTGGTGGTCGAGCCACCCAGGGCTTCTGCTGTGTCTCTTAGCAGAGTCCTGTGTCAACTGGCTTTGCCATTGCCCCTTGCCATGGGCTCAGGCACACGGGGCCTCAGGCATCCTCTGAGCGAGGCAAAATATAAATGGTGAGCACTGGTATTTCAGAGGTAGAACTCCATTCAGGAGTGGGACTTCTCAAGAAAGTCCTGATGAGGTACAACATCTGATAACAATAGCATTTACACAGGCAAATTCGTCTTCAGTCCAAAGAGTCATGACACAAAAACAGTTGATAAAACTGAATTGTTCTGTTGGGGTTTTTTTCATTTTTCCCTTCCCCCTTTGAACCTCTCCCCAGTGCACCAGGGCACATGCTTGTACTCTGTATGAAGGTGTAGCACCCAGGTGCATGTGCCTCTTGCTCTGGGGCTGCCCAAGTTTCTGTTACGCTCTAAAACCTGCAAATTACATTGTCTATTGAAGTGGTCACTTGCACTGAGTCCTGGAGATGTACCCCGGAGGATCAGGTTCCTCCTGAGAAGTTTAGCTTAATTTTGCCCCGCTCTGCAGGCCCAGCGTTTACTTTGAGTCTATTTTTCCTACTTTTTGGGGTATTTTCCATTTGTCTTAAACAGCTGTTTACTTTTCCTCTCCAAAACTCAAAACCACAAACCCTGAATGCTCTCCCCACTACTGTTTTGCATACCACATTTGAAATACGTAAATAGTAGGTGTTCTGAAAAGAATACAATTGTTTTACTATATGCCAGTAGATTTCCTCTGTTTATCGGCACTGGATTTTTAGCAGGTCCATTCCTGCTATTCTAAAACTGAAATAAACACTTAAGGCTTATTACTCAAATGAAATAATTATTTTATTTTTTTGCATACATAACACATATAATGTTGCATAAATTTACATATCAAGAAGAATCTTGATTGCAAAAAAAAAAAAAAAAAAACACCCATCCCCTTGTTATCATAAGATTGTTGTTGCTACAAAACCATGGGAGGTACGTATGCAGAAGTTATGGTTGCCGAGCAACTATAACGGCACAATTTAATGCCTAAGTATTGCAGATTTAAAAAAAAAAAATACAAAAGAGCAATGGCAACATCAACAATCACCATGTTATTGCTCTTCCTCAGTAAGAGAATTATATCCTGTAATGAAAATTATTCAATATAAGGTCTGTGATATTGTATTAATTTTCTAAAATGTATTTGACTTGAATTTACTCTCAGTTTCTCAGTACTCCCCAGGATCGTTATAATATCATCACTGGAAGCCAACTATTTGAGCATTATGAAAAGATTTTGCAAAGAGGATGGAAAGTATTAAGGATTGCGAGCTATCTCCCATTTATATTGTTTCCAGAGTTTAAAAGAAGGAAATCCAGCCTACATTGCAGGAGGCAACTTGCCAGCAGAGAAAAACAGAGCCCTGCATTTCTTGTTGGACACTGTGGTGCTCCTAGGGACTTGGATTTTGCAGACTTGTCCTTTCTGTTGGGGACAGTATTTCAGGGTGCAGGACTTGGTGTTCCTGGTGCTTGTGTGCACATAGGGAGAGGAAATCCATGCCAGCAACGGGGCTCTGCTTTGCAATGAGATGCACCTGTCCAACTGGACTGAGCTGGGATCACTCCTTTGTTTGGTTTTGGTTGGTTTTTTTTTTTTTTTTTTTTTTTTTTTTTTTTGTTTCTTTTGTTTTGTTTTGTTTTGGTTTTTTTTAATAAGATTGATAATTCTAAAATTGAATGAGTTCAAATCAAATTATGTATTTAATCCATACAGCAGGGGAAAAGCAAACTTAAAAAGTTAAGGCTTCAGCCTCATGTATATAGAGTTCTTCCATGGGAATTATTCAGAGAGGTTTGATTGAATCTATAAACCTTGAGCAAAATCCCTTTTCCTGGGAGGCAGAGCATGCTCTGTGGGTAGCAACCCAGCGGTGGTCCCACGGTGGGACTGGGCGATCCCACAGGGAAGCTTTACTCATGGGTGCTGCAGAGCGATGGGACTGGCACCTGGGTGAGCAGTGGTGCTGTAGGGGCACCCCAAGGGATTTGGGGCACCTTGCTGACTTGGCTGAAATGGCAGCTGGAGGAAGTCTTGGAGGGACAGCACTCAGGAGGCACAGGTCCGATGCTTGCCAGCCGGTGACTGCAGCACGGGGTGGATGCTCACCCCTCACCCTACGCAAAAGCCAGCACGCAATCCCTCCTGCATCTCCACTAGCAGAGGGCTTCAGGGTGCAGGGCAGGACCAGGATGGTGCTGCCTTCATTGTATATCCCTCCTGGAGAGACGTGTCCGAGCCAAGGTTTAAAGAAGACCGAGAAGGAAGGGAATTCTGTAACGTTAAGGCAGCAAGTGCTCGCCAAGTAGATTGTACCATATATTTTTCTGAGCTAAAACTTCGTATATCTGGAGTTATTTAACCAGTGCTGTTTGTGGTTACTTGAATGAGAGGAACGTGTAAAGGGTATTAGAAAGCTTACGCTTCCTTTAGCTCCTGACTGTATCAGTGTTCACGTGCACTGCATATGTCTATAAACACTCAACGATGTTTTGGCTAGGTCTTAATAAGGGTGGTAATTACTGCTGGCTAAATATTAGTCTGATGAAGCTTTTTAGATGTAAGACTTCATCTCACTTATGCCAGCATCCTTCAGCATTTAGTGATCACACACATTTCACTTACATTCTCAATAGCATCGTGTTGTTCTCACGCTGGTAGTCTAGGTAATGGTATATATCTTTCCACATACAATGGGAGAGGTGAATTTGCACACACTGAGGCTGGTGCCACATTTTTGTAGCAATCTGGGGCCTGTTTGGCATGTTTCACCTGTTGCGAAAGGCTGGATAGTTGCCTCTGTGTTTTCTTAACTCATATAATACGATTGTTATCTAAAGGGATCTGACTTGATTTTCCATGCATCTCAAATCCTAGCAACCTCAAAGTTTGGCTAGTTCTTGTTTCAGCTCAAGCACTAGCTCATATTTCTGCTGTTTGCCAAGTCTGCCTACAACATGAAAATACAAGAAGCTTTAAAACATATGGAATGGAGCAGAGTATTTTTACCTCGGATTTATGTATTGAATATTACACCTTGGCAGAGAAATGAACTGGAGATCCTCCCCAGCACTGTTAGTGTTTGCATCAGTCTATAGTAACTACTCTTGTCCTCAGCTGAGGAAGAAAATTGTTTTCTGCTTCAGCAATGCATTCCTGCCTGTGGCCATGTGAGCATCCCCCCCTCCCCATTATGGTGTGCTGCTGCCCAGTGTTTCTTTCCGAGGACCTTTGCAGGAAGAGGTGGTTGTCTTGGCTGTTGGCCATGAATCCAATGCAGCTCTGAGGAGCAATGCACAGGTCTGGACTTCCAGAGGAGCTGAGGAGGCTTCAGTCCCTGCCACTGCCTGTCCCTCCTAGCTGGAGTGTTGGCCAAGAGGCTGCCAGGTCTTACTCCCATGAACGCATCAGTTCCTGGACATTCTATGGGAGACTTGGGAACATCTAGGAAAAAAAAACAAACAACCCCCCCCAAAAAAAAAACCCCAAAATCCAAATGAGACTAAGAATAACTGTAAAAGGAAATTAGAGAAGGTAGTAACAGCATTAGGAGAGTGTCAAGAAAAAAAGGCCTGAGATGTTTTCAAATTTCCTACTCAGCAATGTGATCATAAAAAATGTCTGGATCATATTTGATCACATTATGGCAAATCCAGATCCCAGCTGTCTGGATGGCTCTTGTCATGTTTTTAAATATTTTCCAAGGGGTGTCTTTAAATCCCATTCTGGTTTTAGACTATTAGATAGATGTTCACTTATGTGTGTGGAAAGCTTTTTTTCTTCTTTTTTCTTCTTTTTTTTTCTTTTTTTTTTTTTTTTTTTTTTTGTTGCTGAACTATTTGGCTTCTCTGTTAGGGCCAATATAAGGGTTAATTAGGTAATTTTTATTTGGGTTGCAAATCCCCAGTGCCTAATCCTAATTATTCAGAATTAACACCTACTATAAAAAGTCTATTTCATAACTTTTTTTTTTTTTCCTGGCTAGATTGCAAACACAGTTTTGCAAGAAAAATATGTTTCTAATAATATACTATCATTTTCATATTTTAGTATAATAATTAAGTTAGTCCTAATTCACTCCTAAAATCTAATTTTCATAAATGAAGCATCATCTAAATATTTAATTGCAGAGAGCAGATATTTCAGAGCAGGTGTTTTAGGAGCTGGTAGGTGTCCCTGACATTTTGGCAGCTGTGCCGCTTTACAACGGCAAGGCTGGGAGGTTTTGGAGGTAAAGCAGGAGATGGTAGTGGGGTTTGCAGGAGCGGGTGTAGCTTGTGAATAGGTCATGGCACAGCGCAGTGTGTGACTCTGCAGTGCTTTCTCAGCCTGGGCTACCCTTCGCATGCCGGTTAGAGAAGGCTGAGGTCCCTTTTTGCATGATGAGATCAGTGCCTGAAAAATTACCTCAGAATCAGGCTCTTCTGAAACATAATCTAGTCACTTGCACGTGGTGTGTAGTTTCTACAACAGCTTTTAGTTAACACAATGTTGTTTTATTTCTTTTTAGGCTTCTGGTTTGGGGGTGCACTTGTATTCACTTCAAATGACCTTCCTGAAGACCTGAGTTTCAAAGCTCTTGAAAACACCAGAATCAGAGCCAAGTTCTCCAGCAATGATGCTCAGCCTTTAGCATCCCACCCCAGCAGCAAGGGCTGCTGCAGAGTTTGGGTACAAGCACCCCTGCTCCACTGGGTCCCACCGATCCAGTGCCTCTGTTACCTTCTGCCTAGCCGCGGCTTAGAGCAGGGTGATCTGCGGGAAAACAGATAGGAGAAAACATACAAAATAATGCTTAAGACAGATTGCCAATATTTTTTGGAAAGGCTGCTTCACAGCTCAGGAAAAAGGTTGCTGATGGCAGGAGATGTTCTGGGCTGGCTGGTGAGGATGGTTTCTCTCGGTAGCGCATTGCACAGAAAACAACTACTTGCCAAATAAAGTTCAGGGCCAAATACTTCATCAGAATCCCCTGCAGATTTAAAGCAGGGGTAGGGGACCCAAGGCTTTGCCTCTAAAGAACCCCACTGTGCACTAAAAAATGTGACACATGCAAGCCGATGTGCCTCCCCGGCTATAGCTCCCATTGGGTGATGGATGTACCTCCAAACTGCCCTGGAGGCAAAGCAGCAGCCACTGTCTCTGGTGCTCCGTTGCGTTGAGACGTTTGGCAGCTTCTGATGTTGAACTATGAACCTGATCTGGGGGAATTTTTCTGAGTTTGGAAGCAGTGAGAGGTTAATAAAAATTATTTGAGGCTGGATATATTCCGAAAATGCTGTAAGAAAAAAACTGGAGGTTTGGCTACCTTTTTATTCTGTGGCACAAACCGCGCCCTGCCCCCCTGCCCCCCCCCCCCCCCCCACCCCCCCCCCTTATAATTGTAATGGGAAGGTTTTTGTAAAAAGTTGTTTATCAGTGAGCCATAAAACACTGCTTTTGTTAAATCCACTTTTAAAAAAAACAACAACTTTTTTTTTTACATTTAATGATGAATACAGCTCAGATTTTCTCTCTACTGAGTTTGGAGTCGAGGAAGCTAGTGGATTTCTTTTGTCCACAACTTGCATTAATAAATATTTTTTTAAAAAAAAAATATCTCATTTTCCTTGACTGTGAAATGAATGTAAATGAACATATTAAATAAGCAGATTTGCCAGGAAGGATATGGATTAATTTCCAATATCTACAATAGATTTCCCCTTCTGTCCATCCTTTGATGCCCCGTCCTGTTCCTGTGGCAATGCCCAGGTGTGGGCTGCGTCTGCACTGGCAGCACAGGGCACCTCTTGGCACTGGAAATTCAGAGGGGACCTGCCTCTTCCCCCTCTATTGCCAATGGCAAACTCCTCCAGCTTTAAAAAAATGTATCACAGGAAAGCCATGATACCCCCTCATGGTGTCCCAGCAGGAGCCATTTGGCTGTCCAGCCCTTCATTCTGGGGGAGAATCCCAGGGCTTCTTTTTTGTTGTTGTTATTGTTTTAAATATTTTTTTTTATTTGGATAAGCTCCAGCATCTGCATAGTTTGCAGCAGACTCCTGAAATCTGGCAGGGAGAAAGCCTTCAGGCCAGAGAAGTGCCTTTTCTGAATCCCACAAAATGTTTTTCAGGTTTAACTGAGCTATAAACTGTTTTTTTAAAAGCCCCGTTTCCCTCCCCTAGCTCCTAGGTCACAGGTGGTTTTTGGTTAAATGCCAAAGAGTTTAACCCTGACCCTGGGGCAGGATGTCGTAGGTAAGTCATGGGGCCAGCATCACCCTAACGCCTGCATCTTGCCCCAGCATCCCCTAACACCCCCAGGTGCCTCTGTGGGGGGGAAGATTCCCATTTCTTGTCAGGAAAAAAGGGTGAGCAAAAGTGAGAGACAGAAAAACAAAGGCTAGGACCTAGGCCATTTTTTTAGATAACTGTGCATAAGATCATTTGTTTTATACATTTCCTTAGAAACTAAACAAAACAGGAAATGACATAAAAAATATGTTAAAAGGAAGTTATTTAGTTTGTATAGGCAAGATCTGTATGTTAAGGAATGCCAGATTTACGGTTACATATGTCTGCAACCTTATTTCTGCTCCCATGAGCACATGCATTACGATACAATCTTTAACTACATAATCATGTAATATTTTCCCATTGCCTCTCTTTTAATATTAGAAGTTGGATACATAAGCGGGAAGAATCAGGATTGCATGGGCAATTGTAAAAATGGCATTTCTTAACTTTCAAGTACTTGGCTTTGCAACTTAAATAACTTTCTTCAAATGTAATTTTTTCATATGTAGTTATATATATCCAGTGCTGAATGCTAGAAAGCAGTGGGGATTACTGGCAAGCTTTAGGAAACTCCTTAATTTCCTTCTAGCAATGAACAGGAGACATCGTGTTCTTTTCTGTAGATTTCCCAATGAATTTGTCCATTTTTTAAATAGATACAGCTCTGAACAAACAACTGAAAAAACTGGGTCAGGAAATATTGTAAATAATTATTCTTGCATATTTTTTATCGTTAAATACACAGACACGGTAGTACATTGTTGGAGCAGTGAGTAAGTTTAATGCTGAAGAAATCGGGCTTTAATGAACATATGCTGACATGGCCTCACAATCTTGCTTCATCTCCCCTATTAACTTCCTATGCACCCAGGAAACCTTTGGCTCACTGCCTAAATAATAGAAAAATAATTAGACTAGTAATTGAAGAATGCCAAGTCAAACTTCTAAGGAACTTATCTTTAACAACCACTCTGCAGTGTGTTTCCTATGCTGCCTGGCATGGTTCTTGAAGAATCATTTTGCATGTTTTCAAGAAAAATTAGTGGGTCAGGTAGCCACCCAAAATAAACTTGGTTGCTATGTATTGCAAAAAAGAAATAAATATATGTCTTTCAACAGTCTCTGGAGAAAGTGTGAGCAAGTGTAATTTATCCTGCCATATACTCACCCTAAGCCTGTTGGCCAGCCCTACTGTCTCTTTTCAGTGGGGCTGGATATATAATTTAGGATGTTCAGACTTCTGTCAAGTACCTGCATCTTACATATTTTATATATATTTTATAATCTACAGGATTATAAATCTGGAGTAACAGATCTAACCTGGTATTTACTTTGTTTCAACAATTAAATTCTGGATGTTTAAGACTTACAATGTGCTACCTATTTTAATTAACATAGGTGTTACATATAGAGCTAGAGAAATCTGTTGCAACTAATAACTGAGATTTTCTATTCAAAACCGTCGCTTAGCAGTGGCAGTTGCTTTTCAGCTTTGATGTATCAACCCAATTTTTGCTGGAGAATAATGCAATTTGTAATTTGTCTCATCACTATACTTCTTCGTCAGTGGGAATTATCAGTTTAGTGGTCAATATGTGATGAATGTCCCATCCCTGGCAGTGCTCAAGGCCAGGCTGGATGGGGCTGGTAGCAGCCTGGGCTGGGGGGAGGGGGCCCTGCCCAGGGCAAGGGGGTGGGACTGGGTGGTCTTTAAGGTCCCTTCCAACCCAAACCAGTCTGTGACTCTATGACGGTAGAGAGCTGCTCTTTGCACCACCAGTTCCCTGGAAGCTCGTACAGCTCTCTGCACTAGCGAGGCTGATGGAGGCACCTGTCAGTGTAGCACCGAGCAGGGTACCCCCAGGTGAGGTTTTAGGGGAGGAGTTACCCCATTCCTTCCTGCTTTCCTTATATCCAAGCTCAGCTATTCCGGACCATTTGTGTCATGTACGTGCTCACACTCTGCAGGTGACCATCAGGATTAATCGAGGGTTATTCCCACACTGTTCAATGTTGTGTGATGCCAGATCAGGTTTACGCTCTTTTGTTTTATTTTCATAAATGTTTGCCTGCAACTCTGAATTCCAGAAGCTCATCTTATGGGCTGAACACCAGTGATAGCCACTGATTCCTTATTTTGACAAGTCAATCATGGGACAAAAGCATGAAGGCAAGAATGATTTTGAGGCCAGATTTTTGCAGCATGCCCTTAGCGTTGCTCAGGTGTTAAAGGAGCCTTCATATTTAAGGAGACATAGCTAGCATTGCCTGCTTGCAAAGAAGGGAGATCTGCGTAAGGTTTTCTCATAATGTCACTTCATCTTTCAATAATATTAAGATGTGGAACCATATTCCAAGTGTTTAGTGTCATGGGAAATGAAGCGGAATATATTTTGTTGGTAATTTCTACAGCAGCCGAGTAAGGGGGGGTGATAGCATTCCAGGCAATTACTAGTTTCAGGTGGTACTTCTATATTTAAATTTCTTCTCAGTTACCTCAGCATAATTAATAAATGATACTGCTTCATATTTCCAAGGAAATCCAGACAGCTGTGCCACATATCACTCCTTTCTTTAATACGCTGTAAAAGTTCCTCCTCCACACTATCTATTCTGTTGTTGGAATTAAGGATCTGCACCAGGAAATGCCACGCTTCAAACCTGAGTTTACTGCGAGCTTGACAGACTCCCACAGCTTCCTTCTTCGGAGCTCATTTCCATCAAACATACCTCATGAAACTAGCAGCTTGTTCTCATGAAGACCAGCTTGATATGTAATAAGGATGCTGATTTTAAATACATTATTAAGGTTCGTATTTGATGCTATAATAGAGATTTTTTTTTTTTTGCCAGTTAGGTAGGAATCAGTGCGTAAAGCATTAGTGTGGTTCAAGACAAACATGGTGAGTCCAGTGGTAGATGCATTTCTGTCCTGGTTTTGGTGCTCCATGAATGCACTTGGAACATTAGGGGCATGGAAAGACTCTGGTAAAACTCTGACATCAATTAAAAATATGCCTGCTTGTCAACTCAGAAAGCAGGTCCAGCCTGGCAGATTCCTATTTAATACAGTGGCTGATGATCAGTTTGTGTAGAATAAAAACGTGCGCCTCCACATGTCCTTATCTGCATAGCTGTAGTGTTTCTGAATGCTTATAATCAGGCTTGCTCCTTTCTACTGTACGCTTTACAGAAATTTTCATACGATTTGCACAAAGGAAATTGGGAGCTAATTCCCATGATGTCCCAGAAATGCATGGGGCCTGTGAGGGGTGTTTGTGCAGGAGCCTGAGATATCAAAGTGGCCCCAGGAACCCAGGCCGGCTTTTGGCTGCTTGATCTACCCACCCAGCCAGGAGCTTCCCCCTTGCTCCGGCCACCGGGAAGCAGCAGGTTCTGGGTGAGGCCATGCCGCTTCCTTCCCTCCTTCCCCACAGTCTCCAGCGGAACTGTCCTAGCATCGCTGCAACCTCTTCGGTCATCTCCTGCCAAAGAGTGTTGGTGCTATGCAGCCCCGGTTTCACTGTGAGAAGGGTATTTGCTAGAGGCAAGAACATTTTGTATCACAGTTGAGCATGATATCATCTTTGTTTGGACATGAGAAGAGCTCAGAGCCCAGCATGCTTTCCTTGGGGGTATGGAGGAATGCGGGATGCTCCCAGTGCACCCCATGTCTTGGTACCACCTGCCTGTGCGAGCAGAAGGAAAGGTGACTAACATCACGCTTAAAAAGAAATTCCCCTTCTATTATTAATGAGAAAGTCCCAATGGAGAAAAATATTGTCTTGATCTCTCTTTTAGACATATCTAAGGCTCTGGTAATTGTGGTATCCAAATTTCAGATTGTCTGTTTTTGTCTTTCTGAGAACGGCCAATTTTTCTGTTGTTTTTCTGTCCTCTCATTGCCATCCTCTCATTTCTCCTGCTGCCCTGCACCCCCTATCACACTCCATGCTCTGCTGCATCCTTGCCTTGTATTTCTTAAGACCTCACATACTTTTTTACATAAAATACATTATTTCCTTATCCTTAGTTATTCTTGGGTGGTTTTTTCAGCCCTTCTTACTTTTCTGCTTCAGGCTTCCTAGACTTTCTTCTCTTGATCTGGTCCTTTACCCTCACTGCTGACATTTGGATCACTTTTTGCTGGTCTCCAACACATCTGTCTTCTTCAGTGTATTTTCCCTTTTCACATTTCACCAAATTCTTCCTCTTTTTCACTGATCTTTCTTCCTAACAACCCTCTTTACTCTTGCTTTTCCACCCTGTTTCTACCATGCTCACAGGACACCATCTCAGAGTCCCCAGACATGGTACGGGACCACCAGAACCACTAGCCAAAGGTGCCACAAAGTTTGCTCAGGACATCTGGCCCCTGCCAGTCTGGAAACCCATGGCCGAGTGAGGGGGCTGGTAGCGAGGGCTGTTGGGTGGCCCTGACACAGCTCTGGGCTCACACTACGGACTTGTGTTTCACTGAGTTCTCATTTGTCATTGTTAGTCCTTCCTTCCTCGTTAGATAATTATCATCCATGCCACCTCCCTTTTCTAATCATTCCTTGAATGCTTAAGTTATCACTACATCATTCAGATATATCTTTGATCTCCTCAATACGGTTTTATTTTCCCTTCTGCAGGTACCGTGGTTATTGCTGTCCCCTTCAGCCCTTCATGTTTGTCTTGTTTTCATTGAATGGTTCCCTGTTCCTCTTTGTTCACATATTCCAGCAAAAAATTAGGATGCTCTTTCTTTTTCTTATTTTTTTTAATTGACAGGCAAAGCTTATCCCCCCATTGCATTTGACAAGCTATATTTAAAAAGCATAAATCGAATACCCGCATTCAGTATTAATTTGTGTCGAATTACATCCTGGGGGGTGGGGGTGGGGGGATGGGGTAGAATGCAAACGTGCTCAGGAAGAAGAGAAAGAGTGAAAAATAAAAGATGGAGAGAAATCAAAAAATCAATCAAGGCATTTGCTTTTTCAGACAGAAAAGCTGACCAGTCCTAGCTGCACAAATCCTTTTTGCTGGAACATTTCTATACATTCCTTCCTGATACTGCATTCTGACTTTTGAGTTGAATTTAAACGTGATAGGTCTAATGTGAACCAATAACCGTTTCTTAGTTCATTAAAGAGTTCTTATGCGTTGTTTTATGAACCTTTATTGTTTAAGGGAATATTGAACATCTCTGTCTGAGAGGTCTGGATATGCGAATGCTTCAACAGTAAGACCTAAACGTACATATTT
>NC_054062.1:51277714-51385214 GCF_017639655.2 Falco naumanni | reverse complement strand
TTCTGGAACTGCTGGTGATGTCAGTAGCAATGCCCCAAATAAGATTACCAGTAGGTGCAATTTTTTATAACAATAACAGTAACATTGATTTCCTTTGCCTTATAACTTTGTTTTCATAAATATTGTTGAGTGTAATTGACAGGCATGTGAGTCAATGAAAATGGGACTTAACTGCTGAAAATACAGCGGGGAACTAACTTCTGCTCACTCTCTGTGCCTTTCTAGCTCCTGGAAATACATTACTGTGGAGGAGTTGTACATTTTTCTTCCTTAAATACTCTTGAAAGCATAGGGACAAAGAAAGGAATTCAGAGAGAATATTTTGGGAGTGCAGAAAAATGTTTTTGACAAGTAAAAACTGCTGTCGTGCAGTATTAACCTAATGACATAATTCATGTGAATCCCTGAACCTATTAAAACAAAAAATCATAGGATATTTAACACTTTGAATGACACAGCCTTCCTTTACCTACAGGATGCTTTTTGATATGTAACTTTCTTTTTAAATGAATGACCCATTAGTGCTCTTTTTCTTCAAATGAACCATTACTGCTTTTTTGGATCAACTTATGTGTTGTTGATGCACTTAATGCTCACTAGGGCACTGAAGAAAGCAAAGGTCTTGAGTCGCAAGACCTTGTGAATTATTATCAATTTTTCACACTAAAAAATGCTGCTAAAAACAAACAAAAAATTATGTTATTTAAGTATAAAGAATATGACAATATAAATCTTTTTAAGACGTGACTTTTTGGGCAAACATGACATGAAAAAAGGCCCAAGCAGATGACACAAAACCTGAGTGATAAAACCCTACATTAACTGTAATTTGCAACTATTTTCGTCTATCTGTACGTTCATCCACACACCTGAACTGGGACCAGTGATGTGCCTGGTCCACACTAGCCAAATCCAGATCTCGACTGTAAGCATTGCTATAGGTGGGGTCTCACATCTTGTATCTGGATTTTTGTTCTCCGCATTTGAACCATTGGGTCATAAATGATTACACAGATCTTTGGAGAGAGGCATGGAGTTCTCCTGCCCCTGCTGCTTGCTGGTTTGGGTACCCTGTACCATATTGGCATGTGGTGCAGTGGGTTGGGGCTGCTCTCTGCTTGGGAGCATTTGTAAATGCCCACTGTGATAGTTTAAAGTCTGAGTTGAAGTGGCATCTGGGCAGTAGCTATAAATGTATTGCAACATGGCAGAGAAGAGCACAAGAATCCTTAGGGGTCTGGGGCTGAGCAATGGTCTCTGGGCGCCTGTGTCCCTATAGTCCTTACACTCCATCTTCCTTGAACGTATGTATGAGTGTGGAGAGGGAGAATAGTTACTATAAACCCAACGGGAGAAAAAAATAAGAAAAAAAAAAAAAACCCACACCAAAAAAACTGTGAATGTATTGTATATACTGTTACTTTGGGGTTTGGAGGGCATTTCTGTGAGCGGAACAAAAAAACACTGCACAGCTGTGATTGCAAGGCAGTCTATTATCTGCATTATCTCTCCTTAGGACGGGCAGGAATTCTTCATTTCATGCATCATTTAAAACTTGCTACAGTGATCCCACAAAGTCAGTAACTATGCTAAGTACAAAACTTTAATGGTGTTGCTGTTCAGACACAAGGCACCAAACTCATTTCCCTGCAAGCTGCAACATTGGCTTATACCGCGCGTCTCTTGAAATATTGCAATCAGTGCAACAACACTCAGGCAAACCCAACCAGAGTTGCTGGTGCAACCTCAGAATTTCACATTTTTACACGCTTTTATGTGATTTATAGCTTGATGAAGTCTTATCTCCCCAGCCTACTGCCATAGGCTAATAGTCTGTAACAAAGCTCAGTCTCAAAAATGTCAAACATAATGAAAAAGGGAAAATCACAGCAGAGGAAGTTGGTGGTAGCCTTTCCCAAGGGTCTCTGTTTCGGAGGGTGTGCGGGGCTCTTTTGGTTCATGAGCAAAACCAAGGCGAGCAGGATGCTATTGCACTGCGCCCCTGCAGACACTGCTCCCCGTGCTAGCACAAAGCCTCTCCTGCCACAGAGGTGCCCATCAAGCATGCAAGGAGAGACACTGCCCTCTGCCAACCCAAGGAAAACATTGCTTGCTTTCCTCTAGTTTAAGACCAGCAAAAGACCAGCTGTGAGAGCCGAAGTGGATTTCTCAAGCACCGGGCGGTCCCATGCAAGGTTTACTCCAAGTCTTGCACCCTGACACTGCAGCCGGGGTGGCCAACAGCAGGTTCCTGCTACACCGTGGGTGCCAGAGCACTGCCAGGCGAGCAGCACTCGGTGCTTCAACCACAGTGCTGCTGTCCTCTGCTCTTGCATGGTGCAATGCAGTGGTGGTGAGCACAATCTCATGGAGCACTGCTGCGGAAGTGCAAAGTTCTCCAGGAAACACTGGCTTGAGCCATTCCTCCTGCCAGAGGAGTTATTTTGAAGAATACACTGGTTATAGAGCAGCACTGGTCCATTCAGAAGCACAGAAGCACAGCATGGTTTGGACTGGAAGGGACCTCGAAGCCCACCCAGTCCCACCCCGTGCCCCGGGCAGGGCCCCCCTCCCCCCAGCCCAGGCTGCCCCCAGCCCCATCCAGCCTGGCCTTGAGCACTGCCAGGGATGGGGCACCCACAGCTGCTCTGGGCAGCCCGGGCCAGCGCCTCGCCGCCCTCACGGGGAACAATTTCTGCCTCATATCTAATATAAATCTCCTCTTTTTTAGCTAAAAAACACTATCCCTTGTCCTATTGCTACAGGCCCTACTAAAAAACCAGACCTACGATTATTTCTATTTCACGGAAACACTGCAACATTTCACTGTTAAATTGTGCTTGCAATAACTGTTAAGCCCAACATTTATGTCTTATTCAAAAGATCAGCCAAATTGTTTCCGATTTCTGTTTAGTGGCTGTGCGCTGCTTCACGTCTTCCTTGCCCATCAGGGACAAGCTGTAATCCAGGACTTCAAGGAGAGGGTTGGGTGATAGGGAGTTTTGGCTCCCAGCTCTCCCAGCTTGACCTTCAGTTCCCTACACCTCCTTGCACAAGTCCTGTTTTCACTTTTCTTCTCATATAAGTGAAGATTGTGGCACAAAAGTTTCTGTACAGCTCACAGTCAATTAATGAGCACATTTGTTGGATAAAGGCAATATTAAATATAAAGTATCATTAGTTTTATTAACTAAGCAGCTTCATTAAATCACCAAATGTTCCACCTTTGACATCTCCAACCAAGAAAGTCCCAGGTGTGAGCATACAGGGAGCATCAAGAGACCCTGGTGACCTTGATGACCTAAGTGTTCTGTTATTTGAAAGCCTGTGGACCCCTGCACCCACTACAGACCAGCCGTGTCCAGGTGCTGCTTGAAGACAGAGGCAACCCACCTACATTTTTGTTTTTCACATTTCCTATCCATAAAATGGGTATAAGTAGTGGCAGGAGAAGCTTGTCTTTCTTTTGTGAACTTTAATTTATTAATGCCTGAATAATGCTTTCAGGTCCAATGGAAAATGTTGTGTAATTATAATAAATAGATATTGACTTCAAAGAGTCTCTGTAGATCTGTGCTTTTTGATCCCATTCTAAAACTGTAATTATCGCTATCCCATAGGCTTAAATATAAAATTATATGAGTGCAGATATTCATCTGTATTCTGCTGCTGTGTGGTTTTACATTTTCAAGAGCACGTGGTAGGATGCAAGCCCTCAAACAATAACAAGTGTAGATGGCTGTGTTTTTACTGAGAAATTTGGATTTTCTGGGGTGAACTGGGGTTTTTAGCTGCACTGGCCTCATTGTGGGACTGCACAGAGGTGCTTGGGCCAGGAGGTTGGGCTCAGCTGGGGCAGTGGGCACTCACCTTCAGACACTTGTCGGGCACATCCCTGATGCCCCAGCTTGTAATTATTGCATGGTCAATGCCCTCGCCTGGGACAATGTGACTCTGGTGGAGGATGATCCCAGTTACAGATACTGGCCTGGGCACCTCAGCTCAGTGGCAGGCATCACAAAAATACCTGCAAGTCAGGGACTGTATTTTCAACATTAATTTATTCTTTTAAAATTTTGTCTTTTTATATTCTTATCAAGCGAAAGAGGCCAAACAGATTTTTCCCTCTACTCATTTTAATAAAATTGGCTTCCAGGCTGCAATGTTGTATGCCAAAACTCAACCTGGAAATGCTGGCAGGCTCATCGCTAGAGCAACGCCAGCAGTGGTGTTGCAATTATCAGTTGATCTTCTGTTTAAATACAACCCAGCATGTGAGCTGAATACAGACAGGTCAGAAAAAAAACTGTGAAAAAGAAAAAAAAAATTCCTTGACAATTCTAAAATGGGCTCAAGTCATAACATACAAATTGTTTGCTCAGCTAAAATGTGCTAAACCAAAACAAATTAAATGTAACAGAGAATACGATAGCAGAAGAGTGAAAGTAATTTCAACAGAAGTGGAAAAAAAAAAAAAAAAGGTGTTTCCTTCTGGTCATCTGTATGGCTTTGGTTACCCAGATAGATGGGAAATTGTGTAAAAACACGGGACAAATTGCCATCAGTGCCATCAGAAATTGCAATCAGATGCTGATATACTAGAGGGCCACTTTAAGGGGGTCTTTTTCTTGCCACTTGCTCCAGCTCTGGAAATCCAGAAGTGCTGTGCAGCAGTTAGATGGGGCCGTACGCGTTGAAGAAATCTTACCTGTCCTGCTGGCTTCCTCACCTGCAGCTTGAGCAGCATCTCCCAGTGAGCCAAGGAACTGGGCAGCATCTCTCCTTCATGGGAATACCCCTGAAACCCGCTCCAAAGCATTTTGGGACTAAATCAGGTTAACAGCTGGTGGGGACCTGCAAAATGGTGCAAGGTTCTTGGCTGCTCTGGGTACAAATAAGTCTAAACTGTCTTACATTTAGCTATATCTGTATTTTATAGTTATACAGCAATGTCTCCTGGATTTTCCTGCTTCCCTGAACAATGGAAAATGCATAATAAATGGAGATGCTTGCAACACTGAAATGTGAAACATCCCCTTAATGGACAGGTGGCCAAGTACTAATATTTTTCTGCTGAAGGCAGCCTGGGCAGCCCTGAACGGCAGCGCACTGGGAGCAGTAGATAAGGGAGCCTGAATGGGAGCCATTTGAGATATCAGACAAACACGATTTCACAAGTTGAAGGACTGGAGAGAGGGGAAGCTGTTTTTACAATACTTAATACACTTGCTTTCATGCCACTTTCAAACCAGATTTTGTCTAAAAAGGCCTGTTTAGATAGCTCCCCAAACTGCGATAATAACTCTTAGCTCTAATATTCCAGCATTAGCATCTGTTCTTTCTTAGGTTTCCCCCCTTAAATTTCTTTTTTCAACTTGAAAACAAACCCAAACAGTGCTAAACTATAACAAAATACCCAGCAGAGGATATGAGTGGTTACAGGTTTCCAGCTCCACTGGAAACATGCTGGTCTCCAAACTATGCGAAGAGAATCCAACACTTCAAGCACAGCTTCATGCCAAGACATGTGTCCAAAAAAACCCAGATGCCTTCAGCGTTTTATTACATGCAGCGCTGAGCAGTTCAATGGCTCTGACTGCAGTAGCCAGGAATATTGGGAAATCGCAGACGCAAACACATACACACGCGGAGAAATATGCAGTCCTGTGACTTTAGGACTGGTGAACATCGGGCTTGTTGCTCGGGATCAGAACTGCTTCCAAACTGGGGTAAAGTGGGATAAAAAAATATCATTTCTTCACAGGCAAATTCAGATCTGGTGCAACTTGATACTGCAGATACTTTTGGAACTAACTTAGATATGTTTAATAATGCCTACAGGGTTTATACTGTCAGATTCAGTGTCAGAAGAAGGTGTAAAATAAAGTTTGAGATGACCTATAAGTAACAGATAATTGTGCACTGAGGTCCTGTAAACAGACTTGCATGTGAACTTTTACTGCTGCCACTACTTTTTTTTTTATTATTTTTTTTTCCTTGAGGTACTTTGTTTGATATTTGGTTCAGACATACAATCACAGGGATGTGACTTTTCAGCCATAACCATTCACAGAATATCTCAAATGCGTGGAAGCTTACATTGACTTGTTATCAGGGATACCGAAATCTCTTGCACTATTTTAAAAAAGTATTTGTAAAAAGTTAAAAGATCTAGTTCAAAGGCTCCAGAGTTTTTTTCCTCTTTCTCCAAATCTCAAACTAAAATCCACCAGCTGATATCCTGTTGAGAATTGATTCTTGGCTCGAGCTGAGAGTCAACCAGGCTGCTGAGCTACCTCCTAACTGGGTAAATGGGTCTTGGCCAGCTGACCAAATATCCCTCAAAGTCAGAGATTACGAAGCAGCTGTCCCATATTAATTTTCAAAACCTATAGCCATCCCCAACAGCACCCAGTAGCATCCAGGTTTATAAGCTGTTTCTATCAACCAGCCCTTCTGCACAACCGTCTTCCCATCTGGGGTTTTGTAGGGAAAGAAAGAGAGAAGGTAGCTCAGCTGGCGTGGTGGCACTCCAGCAGCACAGCCAAAATCTCCCATTTGGGGCATTTTGAATCCTGCTATGGTTACAGACCAGGTGGATGGGTTTTTTGTGTCTCTTGGCCCCATGGCCACATCATGAACACAACTGAACAATTTTTATTTTTTTTTTCAGTACTACACATGCAAGTATGAATTTTAGACTTTTTTTTCCCCCCAAGAATTATTCCACCTGTTTAAAACACGTACATAGAAAAGTATCAAGGGACTCATCCCCTAAGCCACATTACATTTCTCAGAGATACCAATAAGAGGAATAAACCTTTGCTAGATGGATGTTCAGTTTATGGGAGAAGTTAATAGATTACCAGTATTTAAGTGTAGATACTCTACTGGGTACATCCTTGTGTCCGAAAGCACGATGTGAGGGAACAAAGTGCAGGCTATTATAAAAAAAAACAGGACGTTTGACCTGCTTTGGGGTGTTCCGCCCCCAGGTCCGGAACCATCTCTGGATAAGACTGGCAGGGTAGAAATTAGATTCGTAGGGACAGCACTGTCATGTCCAGGGAAGGAGAAGGTGATGAGGTCCTGGTAAGGCAGGAGCAGACGTGCTGGGGTCTCATGAAGGTCTGGAGCCTTAGCAGCCACCCTTGTCTGACGGCTGTGGGGGTTGGAAGTTCACAGCAATTTCCCTTGGCAATTTTCCTCTTTTTCTTTTTCCTTTTACTGGTCCTTTTTCCTTTGTTGCAATCATGGTGCTATGTTTGCACTTCATTCAGGAGGATGGGTAAAAGGAGTCTCCATTTAACTGCTGCTTTGCTGGCACTGGATGCTTGGATTGACAAGAGTTGAGCCTTGGAGACCACACAAACGCATTTGCAATGCCCAGCCTCTTATCACCAGTGATGTAAGGTTAATGACCTGCAGAGATCTGCACAAACACTGCAGGAAGATTTGCCAAAAATGTTGGCACATTTTTGTTGGCCCCACAACCGCAGATTAAGATCATAGCTAGGGGCCAATTTATGGATACGAGTCACGGTCCATGTTGGGAACAACAGGATGAAAGAACAAGGGAGGCAAGGTGGGACTCCTGCAAGAACTACTGGGGGACTTTTGGCTTGAGTGGCCACAAAACCCTGTGGGGTCCTTGGGAAGGGACCTGGGGCTGCAGCTCTGTCCCTGCTGAAAAAACAACATAAGATACCTGCATGGTGCCAGCTTAGTCCCTCTGGTGTGGCCTCTGACTTCTTGGCCAGTTTTGCAGGAAGAATATTTTTCACTTTGCTTCCAGACATAGAAGAGCAAAGGAAAAGGTGAAATCAAATTGGGAGAATTATGATAGTCGTAAAGCGCAGCAGGACTTGCCACGTTGGGTGGTCACCCAGCATTATCTGAGACATCAAACTCTGCAGGGAGAAGAACAAGGCTGTCATGCCCTGCAAGTGGGAACAGCAAGATTGATCTCTAATCACTTCCCAGATGAAATGTTAAACCATATTTTAGGTAGTATTTAGCAGGCAACACACACATAAAAAGGTAAAATTTAGGTAAGCGGACAACTGAAAAATGCAGCTAATTAAAACAACCAGAATACACGTGCTTTCCTTTTAAACCATACTTTCTAGAATTTGGTGTTTTTTGCCAGATGGACCCCCTGTTATATGATATTTCGGTCCTTTGAGTGAATAAAGGGCTCTCGTCTTACACATGCAAAAATGTCCTTATGAGTTTCAGTAGTATTTATTAAAGACTGTGAAAACGGTATGCGTTCATGAATTACATCCTGAGAGTCAACTTATGTCCATGCCTTTTCCAAACACACAGTAGAATCTTTCCAACTAATAGTGACTACTAATATGACTGAAGAAATTGTTCGATATTTCACCTGAGACACATTAACTGAGTTCTCAAGTGCTGCTCGGCAGTGTCAGCTGGAGGTTGGAGCCTGAAGGCAGGCATTGGGACACGCTGGAAGGGAGCTCTGTGCTATTACCTCTGTGTGTGTGTGCAGATCACTTTTCTTCATATTGTAGAAATATATATATATATATGTGTGTGTATGTGTGTGCATATATATTTATATAGTCCTGTGATCTTTCCAGGTTTAAATAACAGCTTTTTTTCCCCCTGAGTAATACTGGACAATGCACTCTCCACATTTTCCGCACTTTCCTGCATTCGTTTCAATAATCACTTTAGCCTCACTTACTCCCTTAATCTATTTCCTCTGGTGAACTTGGCCAAGACAAATTAGAGACACTTTCAGGAGGTTCTGGTATTTAGAGAATTGGTGTGGACCACTTGGTGAAAATCAGTTGCTTTTGCAATGTTATTTATTAACACAATACTCGAGGCATTGCAAGAGCTATCCCAGTATGAAAATATAAGATGTTCCCTTCAAGTTTGATTCAGCAACAGAAATCACTGAAAATCATAATATCAACTGTATTAGATAGGGACTGCGAAAAAAAAAGCGCTACTAAAAATGTGTTTGGATAACAGGAGCCTGTATGTTTATACGTGTATTGCATGTGTGCATGTATATATATATAAATATCTTATGTTTGGTATGGGATGACTGTTGTTTGATTTGAAATTAAGTTATATTATAAGTTAATATCCATTTAGTTTCATGCTGAACCCACCTTGATGCTGCTGAAGAGTGTGCAAAGGCATTCAATAATTTCACTGGGCTTTGTAAGGAACTTGAACCTGTGTGATTCATCTGTATTATCTATTGCATTCAGAAAATGACATTTGCCTGTTTATGAAGAATCTTCATATAACTTTAAAATTTATGTGTTAATCACCCACCTGATTATTTCTAGCCTGCATATTGGTGGAAAGCTAAATGGCTCACTTTGAGAAATTTTTTGTTCTTTGTTTTACTGTATGAGACAAATAAATGCATCATTAGCTAATATTTGACCAGCACTTCCTTTAGAACTGTTTTGGGTTTGTTGGGGTTTTTTTTAAGTAAATGTTACAATTTTATTTCTTCAGGCTCCTCTAAAAGCCACTTCATGTGTACTCATGTAAAGAATGCTTCTGCATGTAGCTGGCACAGTTCCGTATTGATTAAAGAGGGAATTTAGAGTAAAAGAGAAACATGCCAGAGAATCATCTGTAAATAAAAGCACATTTATTACTGTGCTTAAACTGAGAAAGTGTTCATGCATCTTGGAAAACGATCTCTGTGCTCTTTTTATTGCACACCTCTGTTAACACCACAAACTTCTTTCTTTGTATTATAATCAGAATTCTAATGTCTTTGCATCTTGTCATCTGGCCTCTGGAGTTGAGAATGATATAAACGGTATATCGCTGGTAAATGTCACAGATGCTGACGAGATGTCAGCAGACCACAGCTGAGAGCTCTGGAATTCAAATCAAGGGAGACTGATCCTTATCTCAAATGATGTGCTGTGAGATTCCTCACCCCTTCCCAAACTTGCTCCCGCTCCAGCCTGTGAGGCTGAGGCTACCGTAGGCTGTTCCCCTGCTGTAAGGACTGTAAATTCCTGGAAACTCAGTCCAGTCAGGATGAGAGTCTCTTATTTTAAGTAAAAAGAAAACCAGGAGGGCACTTTCTTGTGAGCTTCGATTTTTACAAGTCAGTACTTGCAAGTGTTTTTCCATCTACTGCACATTTAACCCAAGTCCAAATGCACGATGTGCTGTCCTGGTTTAAAAGTAGGTAGGAAGCTACATTACAGAAACAGTAAGTGCTATTTTAGGATTAAACCTCTTGAATACCTCAGTTTACTACACAGGTTACAGTAAGATGCTCAGCTAATGAATCATCACTGAGCAATTGCATTTGCATAGCAGAGGGAAGATGCAGCATCGCATAGTAAAGGCAGCCTCTAATTTATGAACAGGAGACCAGATTCATTTTTTTACAACATTTTTTTTCCATTTATGTTTTTATATGTCAATGTAAAAATGTTTCCATGGAGACTGTAAAGGTTTTTATTAAAAGGTCGATAATATACCTCCTACATAATAATTTAAGCAACTTGAGTGAAACCTTATGATCTTGTTTTTCGACATGTTCCAGTTGGCTTTTTTCCTCTATTGTAACCTATGCCAGAAAAATGCAGCAAAACTGTAAAACCTGAGAATATGGCATTGTAGGAGTATATATATATAGATATAAAAATATTAATGTTTGGAGGTAAAAAATACATTAGCACGATAAAAGTAAGTTGGCTTGGCGCTGCGGTTACGTAATACTTGGTGTTAACATGTAGCATGTAGTGCATATGCTACACCAGCATATTTTGTGATATATAATCCAGTGTTTATCTATATTCAAATTAGAATCTATATTTTTGCTCTATTCCCTGGAGAAAGGTTATTTAAACAATCTTAGTCGCAAAAAATAAACATAAAGGCTAAAGCTAAAATAACTCTGAAGTATTTTTCCCAGTCCCGACTACACTGCACTCTCAGCTGTCTTAATATATCTTTAATTATTATAACTGTTCTGAACACAAAAGGGCCAGATTCTCAGCTGCAGAGAGTTGGCTTAGCTCCATGGAAATTTCCAGTGGAAGTATGTTAACTTTCACCAGGATTAAGTCAGTCCCAGCTTCGCATTCTTTCCTGTCCTAGGTTTAGTCCTATGCATTTTACTGGTCCGTGCCCAGTTGTGCGAGCCTAAACAAAACCCTGACCCCTACCCCGGCTGGATTCACTCTCTTCACTGTTTCTCTGATGTCTCCGGTTAGTTGGGTCTCAAGTGAGAAGGCAGAAAAAGCGTAGACCCTGGTTTTGCATCATTGCTTCCTTTGGTTTACAGACACAATTGTAATGCAAGGCGAGATAGCCAAAGGCTGTTGGCTGCAGCCACAGGGTATGCTGAGCTCCTGTACTCAGCTGATATTACCATTCTCCAAGAGAATATTTGCCTTGAGCAGTAGCTGAGGACATCGTAAAGCGAGCAGGAGCAGGATCCGGAGCTGGCCTGAACATGTGCAGCACCCTGCTGTCAACATTTCCCTAAACTGCATCTAGTGCCATTCTGAGAATAAGAAAAATCTCTTCACCTTCCTGAAAGGCAACTTTGCTAGTGTAGGAAACTCTCCAGCATTTGCATAACCTTAATCTTCTGGTGAACATTTGCAGATTCTACACTACTGCTTGCAGCAGCCAAGTAGCTAACACAAGTCCTTTAAACTATGTGCTTTTTGATTAACCAGTAGTCTCTGGAAATAATAATTGGTCATGGCCATCCATCCTACGGGGTTGATTAACTGGGAATAAGCTGCACATTTTTTCTTTCCTTTTTCTTTTTTTTTTTCCTTGCTTTTTTTCTCTCTCTCTCTCTTTTTTTTTTTTTTTATTTTTTAAATTTTCTATTTTTTTAAACTGTGAAGCTTTTCTGTGGTAATTCCACCATTCATTAGGATGGAGAAATTGGCTCCAAACCAAGTGCTTCTGCCAAAGCCATTATTTTCATCATCACACTCTGCATCAGTCTGCAGTGCAGCCTTGTAGGAAGACAATGTTCTGTCCCCTTGTGGTTCTTAAGTTATGGGTAAGGAGCTTACATATATTAAAAGGAGGGTCCTCACTTAGTCTCTTAATCTTTATGAGCACTAATAATAGTCAACTCCATTTCCAAAATTTAGAAACACTTGCTTTCAACATAGAAGGGTTGCACATGTTAGAAGATAAGTCTCAGTTCAATGAAATTAGAAGCTACATGTTTTTTTTCAAATGCCTACACATTTTATTTTTTAAAAAAAGGGCCTCTGTAGCTTTAATGCATATGCTTTTCCTCCTATACTTACATTCTGTATCTTTAAGAGGATAATTGCTGAATTGAAATTTGAGAGTGTTATCTTAATAACCAATTACTCAAATAACTTTGAAATTGGCTTAAATTGGCTCGTCATGCTACATTTACCTGAATCTTTTTATGGGAAAGTTAGGAACAAAAAAAAAAAAAAAGGAAAAAAAAAGAAAAAAAAAAAAAAAAACAAAAAAAAAAAAAAAACCTTGGCAGCCTGATTTGTTTAGCCTTGCTGGAGGTTCCTGTTTGCAGCGGGGAGAGTGGCCCGGCGTAACCCTGGCACGGACCCCCTGCCTGGGCACCTCCGGTAAGGCAGGGCGATGTGGCGGGGGGCCGGGGCTGCCGGGCCCTGCTGTCTGCTCGCCCTGCGGGTGCTGCTCCCCCGAGGGCCTGCCCAAACACTGCCTGCTGACTTCCAGCCCCTGCCTGCAGAAGAGAGGGGTTCCAGGATGGCTGGATGGCTGCTGGCTGGAGAAATCTGCTACCCCTTTGCAATCCATTTGCAGCTTGCAAGCCAATGGTACGTAGAGGAGGAGTTGGAGATACTGTACAGCTCAGCTTATAATGCTTATTAAAACTAGTGAAAATCAAGATAATCTTTAAAGGGAGATCAAGATAATCTTTAAAGATTTCATATGTTTAGGAAGACGGTTGGCACGGGTGTAGCTAGCTATAGGATTCTGTAGTGGGATGGCAGATGTTACTCTGCATTATGCACTCATGATCCTTCATCATTTCCTGATACAAAATAGACGGCAGACTCGATAAAACTTCAGTAAACCTGAATGCCTTCGGTCAGCACTGTTCAGACAACTGCATTTCGCAGACATAATAGGTTTGAAAAGAACTCATTTACTCTGCAAGCAGGGTCTCCAGTTGACATTGACTTTGCAAACTGGCCCATATGTCTTGTAGCTCAAAACTCAGCATTTACCAGTTCAGATTCATCATTTCATTCTGGAACACCTGAGTGGTTTAGCCTGCACTTGGAAGCACTGAATGCAAGATCATATTGCTTAATAGCCAACATAACGGGCATTGCTGATCGTTAATGGATCGTGTTCTCCATGGCCTGGCTGCCATGAGGTGGAGCGGTGTCTGGGACGTGATGGATCTACCGACAAAGCAAAAAATCATTCTGAACCCTCTTTTTGTTTTGCTACCCTACCAAATTTCAGACAAAAAGGGTCCACACGGAGGATCTGCAAAGGAACAAAAAATTGCCAAAACAAGTCTGATTTAGGAGGAGTCAGAATTAAAAATAAAGTGCTACATGTTGTGCTCACTCATGTACAAGCAGAGACTTATTCCAGAAGCCAGAGGAGGATATTTTTTCAGATTGATGGAAGCCCACTGGACCTCCTGAATGCCTGGTACCTTTTGTCCGCTGTGCTGCCCACATATAGTGCTATGAAACAGCACAGACTCTGAGATTTTGGCATTCTCCTTCAGTTTTTAATTATTTCTTTTTTATGATAGAGTCTTCCAGTTTAGAATATTTTTCCTCTCCTATTACACAATATTCCATTAAATTGAGACTATTTTGTCCTATTATATTATTCTGAATATTTGACCTTTGGATAATCCTAAAGTGCAACAACATTTCCCTCCAGCGTTAGTTTCACTGAGCATCTCAAAACAGCGGTAGTTCAAAATCAGTGTGAAGTTTGAGTTCTCATCGTAAGAAGGCCTCCTTTTTCTGAATGCTGTGATAGAGAGGAATAGGAGGCAATTCCAAATAGCCCTAATCCAGCTCTTAGTAATTTCAAATATATTTGTACTACAACTAAACAAGTAGATTAAGGATATTCCTGTTGCAGTCTTTTCAGTAGAATATCCAGTTTTTCTTTCAATGCCTGAGAATACCCAGGGATGCAACTAGATCTTTAATTGTTCTTCTTCCAAAGCATAATCTGTTCTTATCAACAGACCCAAGCTCTGTCAGGTTAGGTAAAATGCCCAAAGCAAGACTTTGATTGTCCAAACAGTCTTATTTTTCTTTGACTCTCAACCTGTGTGAATATAACAATAGAAATATGTCCCCTAGCTTTTTTATTTCCCTTAATCTCTTTTTTTTTAAACCTTTCCCTTCAGATCTTCCATAATTATCACCAAATTAAACAAACTCTTCAAACTTATTCCAATGCCGGTTTAAAAATCAGTTTTCCATTACAGGCATAGACAGCAATAATATGAGCTCTGCCTCGCTTCTTTTTCTAAACTTAATCCCAACTTTAATATTAGACTCAGTCTGAGACAAATCAAGTCTTATCCCCCACAAATAGTGACTCAGCTTCAGCTGATTCTCATGCTACTTCAACTTTCTAGGTGCAAGAAGACAAATTATTCAATCTACCCTTTTGTTCCAGACCCTACCCATAACTTTCATCTAGCTTTGGTCATTTCAAATACATCTACTTCAAAAATAAATATTTTCACATCAACAAAATGTAAATATATATCTTGCCATTGACAGGTTAAAGAAGATCTAGCAATAAAGTCAAGTAAATGTCCTGAAGTCCAGCCACAAACCGAGTCAGCCAACTTCCCACCCTTTTGAACCCTAACCCCAGCCTTATCTGAAGAACAGACACTGAATAGTTTTTCAAAATTAAGCATAAGACATTCATATTTGCTGCTGATTGTCCTTAGCCAACTTCTGTACATTTACAGGATTCAACAAGAAAACAGGGTGTTCAACCTATGGCCACCCCAAATCCTCATCATTCCTTATCCCGGTTCTTCTGGCCCCACTTTCACCTTCTGCAGACATCTGAGCCTCTCCTGGCCCCTTGTTCACTCTTTACTCTTGCCGTTGTATTTGCCTGTGCTACTTTCTCAGAAGACACTGGAAAAAGCGTGGGTTTTTGAGAGGGAAATATTTTTATATTTTGGGCTTTGCAAATCACACTTCTCTAATAATTTTCTGAAGCACCAAATGGACTAGGGATTGAGAAAGAACACATCTTTTTCTAAAAGCGCTTTTTTTTTTTTTTTTTTTTTTAATAGAAAGCAGGCTTTGTGTGGTACCTGTAATTGAAGAGGAGAAATCTGAGATTTCTGCAGGCATTTAAGGACATATGTATAGGATTTAGGTGAGTATACATTCAAGTGCATAAATGATAAATGAAATACCAGCCACAGAATATTATTTCTTTCTGTCTGTAGAGGAATAACCGTATTTTGTTTTACTCTGATTCTTGTTTGAGACCCTGATCCTGTAGCTACACCTGTGTCAGATCTTAGAAAGATATGAAGCAACAGTGATGTGGCCAGTGGAGGAAAAGGCTTCTCTTGTAGCTCCTGTCCTAGATGGAGCATGCTCTGGCAAGTCCCGCTCTAGAGCAGGAGCCCTCTCAAATTCAGGCAGATAGCACATTCATCAGGTCTCACCATCTGTAACACAAGGAGCTAAATTCCTGCTGGAAACACTGAATTTAATAATAGCATACAGAACTTCAGAACAACCCATGTGTTTTTTGAAATTCACATATAACCAGGAACATGCGCGATACAAGCTCTAATCATGAATGCTTCCAAAGAAATTTATCAGCCACTGGCTACACATATGCCTTCCCACGCCTACTGGGAAGAAACACTCATGCAAGCCAGTTGGTCACAAGTCAGACACCAACTATCTGCCCATGCTTTGTGCAGTTGCATCTTTGTGTCCAGTCTGTTTGACCACAGTGACAGAAAAGACTGCTTTCATCACCAGCCAAGATCTCAGGCTTCTGAATACCTATCTCAGCTACTCTTGCTCAGCTCTCAAAAGTCCTCCTAAGCTGCTCACTAAAAAAGTGAAATTGCCAAGGCAGTATATGTGCACCTTTGACTTGTGATACAGATTAAAAAAACCCCAAGCCTTGATCCAAACTGCAGCATGAAACACCATCCGTTAATTCCCCTTGTACAGCAAAAACATTTGATGGAAAAGCATGCAGAAGATTGCGCCACTCCTAACGTGGTCCAGGGACTGCCAGGCAGGACAGGTGCCCCCAAAGCGGTTTCTCCATGAGGTGGGTGTCTCCTCCAGCCAAGGCCCCGAGGACACGATTATGGTGCAGTTTCAGTTAAATAAAATTGATAAATTCTCTTGTCCACATAAAAGAAGTCCATACCCCATTTAGCAGTGCAATTTGCCTACCTACCGTCACTAACATAAATCTCCTTTATTAACTGACTAATCTTCCTTCCTTCCTTCTTTTTCCTTCAGTCATACCTTCTTTAACTCTCCTTATATTAAGCATAAAGTAAAAACCACAAAACCCCACTTCATTCTTTCTCCTCTCCCTAAGTGCAAAACCAATGGTCTTTCATGAGAGTCAGGGCATTTTTTAAAGAGGGTTGGTTTGGTTTGGATTTTTTTTTCCCCTTACTCAACCATCCACTGGACGTTTCTGCTACCAGGTGTGGGGCTGGTCCTCCACACCACGAGAAAGATTTGCTCTTGCAATGTTTCTGGTCCAATTAGAAGCAGGAAATACTGGAAATCTAACCCCCAAAAAGCTGTTCCTCGAAGATTTTCCGTTCCAGCTTTCCAGACCCAAGAGGCTCTGGGGACTGAGGCTGGATAACCATCTGAACCACTGGGCTCTCGTTCAATCTGCATCCACCTCTGCGCCCATTGTGGCTTGGCCACCTCCGCCCCAGCCGCCTGCGCCATCGCCACCTGCCTTCCTCTGCCTCTGTGAGTGCAAACTGGACTTCCTGCACGGCTGTGTAAAGAGAAGTAAAGGGTTAAAAGAAACCTTATAAGCCTGCCTGGAAGAAGTACAAGGCATACAAGTCTTATGTAAATGTGCAATAAAAATGAGGAAAGGAAAAAAAAATAATAACTTGAAGATGAGGGTGCTGTTTTTATTCCCAGTGTGGGCTAATAATTAGGGTGAGAATGTCATGCAATGAATTTAAAGCATCTCGTATTTGCTGTAGCCTTTGTTACTGTTTTTACCTCCTATTGGATTAACTTCCCTTCTAACCAATACAATATTTTTCAGCAATAAAGCATTCACTCAATATTCCTTTTCATAAAACCCTCCATGGCTGTAAGAAAACATAATTGGATGTGCACTATACAGCTTGAGCTTCATAAACATTAAGTCCAACAACATGTTATAAATAATAGTGATACAGAAGATTAGCTCTATTAACCTCCTAACTGAGCTGGAAGCATTAGCCTCTTCCAAAAGAACTACCGCTCCGCAATGCTGTGCAAAATTCTTAGTGTTTGCCTTTAATTTCCACCGTCACTGCCATTCCCACATCTGCCTTACAGACCTTCCATGCTTCTGGTCCTTGCTAGGTCAAAATGCACGGTGGCAGATTGGCATATTGAGCTATTAATACATTGCTATATGCGTTACAGATGTTGCATAAATGAACGGCGCTCTATCACTGTTCCTTGACATGGGGGCCCCAGGGGTGGGAGGCTGAGACCCAGATCTGTCTACAACCTGCCTACTCTGGCAAAAAAAAAAAAAAAAAAAAAAAAAAAAAAGGGGGGGGAAAAAAAAAAAAAAAGAAAAGGAGAGTTGCCCCTTATTGCAGAATCACATTCCAGCTTGCAGAGTCAATTTTTCAGATGTTCTTGCTTTCCTGTTCCTTGTTCCTTCACTCAGACCTCATCTGGCCATGGTGAAAAATGATGTGACACAGTTTTTTATTCTGCACTTGACACCCTTATGGAAGGCAACGTAGCTCATTGATTCCAAACTCCTCAAAGGTCAAGGCACTAGGAACAAAGATTTTTTGGAAGCAGCCCAGGAAAAACTTTAAACTTGGACCCTGTATACCCAGAAAAACAGAACTGTTAATTGTTACCCCTTCTGTCGCTATTAAGCCTCGTATGAACACTGAACATATGTTCCGTGATCATGTACTTTTATATTAAAATGTTATTGAGTCACCAGGTGAAATGTGTATTAAGTGCACAGCTGAAAATAGACAGTAGGTTTAAATTTTGACAGCAAACAGCTGTAGTATTTCTATAACTTAATTCAAATAATGTAATCGATAGGTTATGCTACAATTTTAAGTTTCCCCAAACTTATGTGAAAAAGGATATTAATTTATTTTGGATTGGTTCAGCTAAAAAATAGATTTTTCCGTGCCACCTTTAAAATGTAGATAAAAAAAGAATTTGAGATGTTTTAAGAAGTGCAAAACATATTTCTTTGGTTTAGCACACCACAAAATCATGTCCTCTTCCCACCCCCCTTTCTCCAGTGCAGATCAGTAATGATTACTCACTCCTCTGTTTACTCATTCTGCAGCTGTACAGGTTTTGAAATGCTAATATGTGAATTATGTCCTCATTTTATCATAAAATTGGAGAATGGGTCATATCCAAAAAAAATACTGTGTAAGGAGAGAACCTGATTTTTTTCAGATACAAATAAAACATGCCACATAGCGATGTAACCTACTGTGGAATAAAGCCATGAAAAGTAAATACGAATGTTTGCATTTGAGCCATTGGCTCGGCCCTTCCAGCTGAAGCTTCGTGGGAGGCTGGGTTCAGCTGCACCCGCTTCTCGCCCCTATCAAAGCCATCATCCACCTGCGGGTACTGAGTCACTCTTAGGGCTAGTATTGTGTCACTCCTAGGGCTAACAGCCACCTCTTTGTGGCCACCAGCCTGCAGATGCTGTCCCAGCCCTGGTGCAGGGTGGAGAGCAGGTCTTACGGTCCCTTCCACGGCCAGGAAACTCTGGAGGGGAAGGGAGTCTCAGTCACAGGGGATTAATTAACTGTTCACACATAGCTGACAAACTGGATTATGTGACGTGGGAGACACCAGTTATTAGAAACTGCCTATATGTTTTTATCATAAATTAATAACTATATTTATCATACGTTACACGGATGTGTGTTAAAAGCACACACTGCTATGGTGCCGCAATGTTTTCTGAACACAGGCGCTCCCAGCACTTCAGGCAGTAGATATTCCTGAAAAGTACCAGTTCTCATAAAAACTCAGCGGTGGGAAGGGACACTCCCAGCTCTCCACATATGGCAGTGACTCCTTTATGTTTCTTTTCCTCTGTTCTTTTGCCTGGGTAATCTATTAGGCTACACAGCTAGTGGCATTAAGTAGATGGACACATTATTTTGCACCTCTTTAATTAAGTGGATTTTCCAGGGTGAGCATGCTTGTTCCCCTTCTCTCCGTAACTTCTCACTATTACATAGCAAGGTTTTTAACAGTGCAGACCTGTACCGTAAGGAAAAATAGTCTCCCTAAAGAGACAGAAATCTGGAATCCTGAAGTCACACTGAAACATGTTTATATTCATTCTTTCCTTTCATTATGTAGAATTGCTCTAGATTTAACTGAACCAACCCAAAAGATTGTACTGACATTTCAAAAGGAAAATTATTAAAATCTCTGGGAGCTTGTTTTAAAAAAGGGTCTTTTATATGGTTTGGTTTTGACCCAGTCTCCAGCAGGTCTTCTGTTAGGTTGTGTAGGTTATATTAACATTTTAATGATTTTATTTCTATGTATTTATAGAAAGCTTTTTCATAGAGAACTCAGGAAATGGTCTCAAAAGATTCAGAATTTAAATTCAGTATGTTTAGTTACTAAAAAGAGAGTCTTCCCAAATTATCTTCAATTTGTGTGGATCCTTTTGAATACATATGGAAAAATATGTATTTCTGTGTGCAAAATGAAGAACACCAACTTAACCCAAAGGGCTTACTTCATGCACAGAAGTTTATTACTCTGAGTTGCTTCCTAGCCTTAAAGAAGGGGCACATTTGTCCTTTATTTGGTGGATTTTGTTTGGTGAGGTATTTTTGTTCACAGTCAGAGTTAGGAACTGTCTTTAGCTAAGGGAAGACTTAAACATACAGTCAACTTGACTGTAAAACAAATAAACTTGTTGATATTTTCAGTTTTGGCTTTTTTCAGGCACATAATAAATCATGGTATCATCTATAAATCTGCATATATTCCCTGGTTTTATTTGTCTATTTATTCGTTTATGTATTGTGTCCTACCAGTGCTATTGCCCTGTCAGTGTTCACAGGTAGGACAGTGGCTGGAGAAATCTTTGAAGAACCTGATGTGATGCTCCTGGAGGAAATCTCTGGCTGGTGTAGGTGTGGGCTCAGAGCAGGTGGACCTGCCCCCAGCCTGGGGCTTTCCCTGCTTCCTCAAGAGAATGCCTGACATTACTGGCATTTAACAATTTTTGATTTCTTCAGTTCCATTGCCTTCAAGATGTGACTTCATTTTTTTTTTTTTTTTCCCCCCTTAAAAAAGGAACAAGCTATTAAGGAATGGTGAAGAACACAGATCTGCAGTCTTCTTTGTGGTCTAGCTCCATCTCCTTCCTTGGTGTGATGTTAGTGGGGGTTTAAGCCCCCTGGCTTGGTTTTATCAAGATAATTGTAAAGCTCCTGTGGAGAAGAAGAGGTGAAAGCCCATCCTTAACGTCTGCACTGCTCACACAAAAGACTTCAGGTTCCATCAAGCTGAATTGATTGCTCTTATAAAGGGCAACACTTAAACTCATGTAGAACAGACCTTCCTGACCTGGGAAATTTCTCCTTACGTGACAGGTAAATCAGATATGGAAAACTACACTTATTAATTATCATCTGGTAGGTCTTCGTTACCAGATTACCTTTAATCTGCAAGCCAGGCCAGCAAAGGGAACATATTTTTGTTTTTTCCCTCTCTCTGTGTTTTAATGATGATTTGTTGACTTTCTTTGATATCTGCAGTCATGTAGAAGGTGGCTGGGGGCAAGGGAAAGGCAGCATTACCTCGGGGCTTTTTGCTCACAGGCAGGAGTACATGGTAGGTAGGCCAAAATTTTCTGCATTCCTACAAGGAAAGTGTATTAAAGAGAATTGCAGCCCTTGCATATTGCCAATGCTGTGCTGCATGAGGAAAAAACTCCACCAATACAAATCCCCAAAAGACAGATCTCTGCCAAATATCATTTGGAGATGCTGTGGGGCTTGGGAATTGGCCCCTCATTAAAGATACTTGGATTTCTCTCTTTAGAAAGGCAGTCTTGCAGCCTATGGAAATTAATAGTAGATGAACATGTACATGCAGGCAAAATCCACCAAAAACACTAACGGGTGGGTAAATCCAGCAATCTGCGCTGAAAACTGGGTTTACTACTCCAAAGACTTCTTGCTCAGTGCCAAATAGTTGCACCTTGAATATCTCTTATATTACTAGTACTGAACTATATTAACTGATAAGTCAAATACAGTGTAGAAGATATACTGCTCAATAGTGTCCACTGATTATTATTTTTAAATATATATATATATGTGTGTGTGTGTAAGTAAAGATAACTAAATTGGATTAGTTGAGCAATTTTTATAATGGTGTTTGGTTGATGCTTCAGGAAAAGGTAACAGGTGTCTCCGAGTAACAATTGCTAAAACTTCATGAAAACTGAAAAATAACATTCTACAAAGCACAGGCAGAAATAATATATAGGAACTTTAATGTCAGAGTCTGCTTGTTTTGTTCCCACCCACCCCCACCCCCCACCCCCCCACCCCCCGCTCTTAATATGTCTCCTGGGATTGGTAAGTGTATGTTTATCCTACTGGGAGTCCATGGAATATAAACTCCCATTTCCAGAATGGATAGTCCTGAAAAGTAGCAGGAACCGAGAGCAGTTTGGGAGCAAAATTTTAGAAGTACTGTACAGCAGACAGTTTTTAATGGTGAAATAACTTACAAATAGTTATCTGGAAACCAGCAGTATAAAACCCACTAACCAACAGGTATATGAGAGCGCTGCGCTTCCTGGGTCATCATGGTGTTGCAAAGGGGCAAAATCTGATTTGCAGCAAGGGAAAATTGCCCTTCTGAAATACGAAGCTACACAATGAAGGGCATGATCCTAAGTTTGGATGATTTATCCATAAAGAAATCCAGCTGCAGAAAGGTTTATATGAGAAAGAGCTTCAGGCAACATCACCTGACTCAAACCCAAAACTCTGGTCTGTGGAAAGAAGCAATACTGCCTACAGCTTTCCTCTTCAGCCTGCAGCAGTGGCTCTGAACATCTGCACTGTCTTGATGAGAGTTTGGATTTCTCACACAGTTTTGTGTATCAGGGTTAGCTACTTAGAACTCCATTTAGAACTTAAAATGGAGAGACTGATTTTCTGATTAAGTCCACGGGGACATTTCTCAACCAAATTCAATGAAAAGGAAATAAATCTGGAGAAAAGGAATTTGAGAAGGAGTCATCTTTGCCTTATTTTTACAATTTGTTTTATAACTTTTTTTGTCTTCCCTGGTCCTCCTACAAACAACCATCCAGCCCCATGCTGAGTGACTCTGAGCTGACTCCCACAACTGGATGCTGGCTCCTGTGGGTGCTGCTGGATGCGCAGGGCAGCTGCAACAGTTGAGATGAGATGTACCAGCAGGCTGCAAGCACCTCACACCCCTTCTCTCATTGCTATGATATTGGAAGTGTTTACGGATGAACCTTCTTCCTCCCGGTTCCCATAACAGCAACCACTGGCTGGGCGAGGAGATTAAAGCAGGAGAAAAGGAGGAATAAAAACAGCAGACCTGGGAATATATTCCATTAAATGTTCTATTGTACTTGCCCCAAAATGATATTCTTGGGAATTTACTCAACATTTTATTACTTGCTGTATTTAAAAATATATACTTCATCCAACTCTTCTTTGCACAGTGGTGCTGCTAAACATTTAGCATATTTTATATGTTCAAATAAACTTGAAAGTGTGGCTTGCAATGCTAAAGAAAAGGTAGCAGTTTAATTGCAGAACTAGATTTCACACTGGTAGTCTTTACACAGAGCCTGACATTGTTCAGTTTACTAATTGTAAACTTAATAACTTTTCCAGAGTATACAGAAGTCTCATTCCACATCTGCGCTAAGACTTAACCCAAGACGTAATATCACAAGTGACCATAAGCACTGAGAGTCCAGGGTCCGAAGGCATGACTAAATCTTAAGAATTTGCAGTATTCGAACAAAAATGGTTAAAAAGCATGTAACTACCGCCTAGTTCAGGTCAGTGCTGGTGAGCAGAGAGGGGTAAGGACGTTGACAGTCAGTATGTCCAGGAGCTGCTTCACACTCCAGCGCTAGCATCTACAGCCTCTATAGCAACAGTTTTCATGGGACCTTCCCTTCTCCAGTAGAAAATTTGAAGTTAAAAAGGTGTCATCTTAATTTCCTTTTTAAAATTGTTGTCAAAGAGTGCGTATTTCAAAATATTCTTTAAAAAATTGGGGAAAGGACATCTTCTGCCTCCTGTGGTCATTTTCCTGGGTACGGGCTTAGCTGACCGGTTCCAAATGGGCGTATCAGGCACTCCATGGTTTTGCCTTTTTTTGACAATTGCTGCTTACAATGATGTTTGCTTTGCCTGTGCCTGGGAAAGAGGGACCCTGTGGTCACCCCTAAAAGCCAGACCTGGGCATCACACCAGGCACGCTCACGTCTTCTGCAGACACAGCCCGCAACCCAAGTCATCTGAGCCAAGCCAGAATAGCTAAACTTGTCGCCATCTCAGAATTAGAAAAGTGAATTTAATCTCGGGCTGTCAGCTCAAATTTTCCCCACAGTTTTATGGAACAGCCTTATTTTCCCATAGGAAAAAAAAAGCTATGGGCTTCTAGCAAACCTTGGTAAGGAGTTATTTTGCTTGCTTTTGCAAAACTATCAACAAACCAAACTATGTAGGCTTGTCTTTAATTGTGAAACTTTTCCGATCACACATTTTCCATCTCCAGAGAAGCAAGGCCACTTAATCTGAAATGTGGGAGTTTGCAGGCTTTGTCCTTTGGATGCCATTAAGTTCTCCATGGATGTTTTAAGCTAGCTAACTGCCACTTGAATGCCATTAAGTTTTCCATGGATGTTTTAAGCTAGCTAGCTGCCACTGCTTCTGTAAATTGGCATGACCCCTATTGAAAAACCCCAAACAGAAAGGAAACTTTCCATCAATTTCATTTGGTGTTGTCCCCATGCCAGTGACAGGACGGTTTATTCATGCAAAGGGACAAGAGAGAGCAAAAGGAAAAATCCTCTGGTTGTCCTTCATCACACAACTTATCCTAGAGCTGGGAACTATGGTTAGACACAGAACAACGAAACGACTACTAAAGGTTGGGAAAACAAAGCTATAAACCACACGTGTGACTTTTTCCCCTCTTGTATAGACTGGTTGAAAGTAAGGATTGCTCCGGACACGCGGATGGGCTTTAAGGCAAAACAAGTTATGTTGCCAGCGTGACTGTGCACGGGAGCATGGTAGGAAGAGAGCTTGTACCAGCACTGAATAACACCGCAACGATTTTTCCATGTGTGTCAGGCTGTTTGCAAAGCAGGACTATTGTGGGTCCTGCACCAAACAGGAGTGACTGTACAGCAGAGGATGTGCCAGCTGATCTTAGAACCGTAGGTTGGTTTGGGTTGGAAGGGACCTTTAAAGGTCATCTGCTCCAACCACCCTGCAATGAGGGGGTACATCTCCACCTAGATCAGGTCCAGCTGGCAGAAGTAGCTTTCTGTGGCTTTTTCTTCCATTTCTTGTAAAGATTAATGTAAACAGCCTTCAGCACAACCTCTGGGCCATGGTCAGCCCCCAATGCTGCAGGGCTGCTGTGGATGGGCGGCTGTCCCTCCTTCCTGGCTGGTGTCAAACAGCTGTAGGTGCTACCATGCAGAGCCAGGGCTGGCGTGGCTGCTTTCTCAGCTCCTGCCTCCTGTGCTGACGGCTCCGAGTGCAGAGGGAATAAAGGAATAAACACAGCACCGAGCGCCCGCCCCAGGCTCCCGCTGCACAGAGCAGCCGCCCCTCCTGCAGGACGGCAGGCATTTTCCTGCAAATATGCAGGTGATCTTGCGATACAAGATATTTTGCTCCTAACACTGCACGTTATCAAGGTGAAAATAGACAGGTAGAGATAAAAATACACATTTCTAGGAGTTGCAGGGATTTCCATGTGACAGGCCACTTTCTGTTATAACTGACAGAAGCTTTCACAGCAGCCTGAAGGAAATAGTGGCCGTTCTTTCATACAGCCCACATAAGCAGCTGGGGCAGGGAAATTAATTTTTTTTTTTTTTTTTTTCTGTGGGTCTTCCTACAGGTGCTTCTGAAGAGCAGCATGACAAATGTATTGTTTTACCTGGACAAATCCACCAACTCCTTTGCATTAGAAGGACTTGAGGAGTGGGTGGGAGGTGGTTGCTCAGTCCATCCTCGTGGGAATATCTCTAACCAAACTGTGTTTTGGAGTTTCTTGTATCACCTAACTGTACAAACCTTCATTTTTAACACTACTGACACTATTTTATTATCCTAAACAATACTTGTGTGCTGCTGTGTAACTAATACTATACAACCGTGTTTCCTCTCAGAATGTGCCACTAAGCCACTCAAGGGCTGACTTCAATTAAGAATAAGGTTGGAAATAAAATTATGTATGAAAGTACACGGAAGACAGAGAGCAAAGATGCAGAAGGTTCATAGCACATGCGTTGATGCTGGGAGATGAGCAGCAGCTTGCTGCAGGCAGGTATTAGTTTTCATGAAAGTGCTGGAGAAATCCCCGAGGCTGTTGGGATGCTTGCACTGGAAAGGAGCTGGTTACAGCAGGAGAAAAACTTCTGATACAGAATTTCGAACCGCTTGCATATCAGCTTTCTCAGGCTTGTGCCCTGCTATCATTTGCAAAATTGGGTGCCAAATATCAGTACCCAAATGCCTTAATTATTTTCCCAGGGAAGGTAGCAGAAGGTAATCAGTATACCTAACTGCACAAACCTTATGTTATCTTTACTAAAACAAGCTAGAAATTACCTATGTTGTATGCCTGGGAAGATTTTTTTTCATATTCAGAGATGAGCATGTGTTAAAATAATCATCTAGGAAAAAAAAGAAAAAAAAGCTCACAATATCACAAAAGTCACTTGCTTTTTAAATTATTGCTTGTAAGCAATACTAAGGAAACTATAGTCCAGAAAGTAACTTTTCAGTGTTGATACTGAAACCTGAAGAAATTTTTCACAGTAAAAATAATCACATCTGATAATGAGCAAAATTAGCCGTAAAGAAATCTCTATCCTTCATACATTTGGCAATGGGCTCGTATTTTTCCCTGTGCAGATGTTACAATAAGGGTGTCAACACTTTCATTTCTTTGTCCGTAAGTTTAAAATTATGGCTGCTCCATGAATTGCTAACGTGCTCAGAAGACGCGGGCCCAGCTGCAGTGCACATGAGTTCAAGCTCCTGCCCGGGCCTCATGTTTCACCATGACCTCAGTTTCCTGTGCTGAATGGGAACCAACGCGAGCGAGCACTTGTAAAACTGTTTTTGAAGAGTGAAGTTATGAAGAGGTGCTGCAGTGTCAAACATCTGTTTCATCCATTACACTCAAATAGCAGCAGTGACTGTACAGTAGGGCAAGAGCTGTCAATAAATTAAAATCCTCTCGTGGCCACGGTCTCCTAACTCTCTTGAGCCGCCTGGCTCTTATGCCAATTTGAGCCATGAAATAAAGAGGCTAAATAAGAGAACGGAAATTTTGCTTATTCTGAGATAGCTCCTTGCTCCACTGATAATTAGGGTTTTCTCAAACAGTTGTAGCGTTCCTTTTAGGGTAAGAACTAGTGGCTTCGTTGGTCAATTAATATTTGTAAATGCTCATGGCAAAAAGTGGGATTTCAACCTATTTTAAAAAAATATTTTTCTTTTATTGTCATTTTTGGTTAAAGGAATAGCGGAAGAAAAGAAGTAACATACTTTCTAGAAAGCTGTGCAGTTTACAGACATATAAGTACTGAAATTCTATATTTATGATTTCTGGAACCCAATACAGTTAATTATATTAAGACATGTCCGGTAACTGCACTGCGTATCTCTTGTCAAAATTGACATGTATGTTAATTACCTAAGGAAAAATACATATTAGTTTAATAGGACAAAGGCTCCTCGTGAGAAAATAGAAATTGTATTACAGACAAGATATGTTATGCAAAATAAGCAAAATCTTAAAAACAGAGATCTATTTATAGCCGGGAGAGGCAGGGGCGGCGGGGGGGCAGGGGTTGGGGTGGTCTGGGAACTAAAATATCAAACCAGGCAGTCTGAGAAAATGTTAAGAGGCTGCTAAGTTGTTCACCTCGAGGTTATTGGTTCAAATATTGCTGGGATTAGTCATGTTCACCAGAAGCTGTTACCACCTAATGGATCTGCAGCGGTCAGCATGAAACGGGCTGCTCAGCTGTGACCGGTGTCCAACATGCAGCCCCACAGCCACCAGCAACCGCATCAGCTCTGCTGGCAACCACATCAGCACACGGTCCCTCCCGTCCTGACAGTCATCCCTGTTTTCTCCGGTCCCTGTTCAGGCAACATGAATCCAGCTCAGCAAAAGCCTTGGTCCAGCCTGCCCGACAGCTGGTATCATACTGCCTGATTTGGCTCCTCTGTCTTTCTTTCGGCTATATATATGGGGTGTGTGTGTGGGAAATATATCTGAGAAACATAGATGTGTAGCAGCATATCAAAACACTACAGAGTGGTTTAAGAAGAAAAATGGAGAGGCTGTTGGTCCCTCTTGGGCCTGGAATGGTTTTGGTAAGGAAAAATGAAGCTTTTGAGCTTAGTTAAAGACATTAGGATAAATGACCAGCATGTTCAAATGAGCCAAACTGAATACTTTCCAAGCCATTTTTACCTCCCAGATGTGTTCTGTCATTCACATCACCCATCCTAATTATTTCAGATCTAACACCACGCTAATACGGCCATATGACCCTCAGACCCTGTGCTTCCCCATCACCTTTCCCCTCAGTGGTACTGAGGCAGAGGAACATGCAGGGCTTAATCACAAAATTGGCATCAAAATACCAATTCTCAAGCGAGTTTGCAAAGGATCCTTAATCCTTAGCAGAGAACTGGCCTCTTATCTGGCTGCAAAATGCTCGGTGACATCTCAAGCAACTCAACTTCCTGACCCAACACCATGCTGGAAGGAAGGGGACTACTGCAAGGGCACATTTTCCAGCTAGTGGCCAAAATGCTTTATAACTTCATCCATAAGCTTCATAATGAGGCATTGCAATCGTATGTCCACGTAGCCAGGGAAATAAAACCTGAAGTTAAAGGACGTTTTGGTTTTAGTGGACTGTATCTCACATAATACAATATAATCTGTTCAGAGTCAGCATACATATTCAGGGATCTGGTTTGGCTGGAAAAGTAGCCTCCAGAAAAAAGAAAAAAAAAAACAAAACAAACAAAAAACAACAGAGATGTTTTTGTGGCTCCAGTTTATTACATAAATGAAAAGAATCATCTTGTGAAAAAATGTTTGACTAGCAAGTGCGATAAATATCGTATACTCCCTGCATGGCTCTGGAAGTCGTTGCCTTCAGAAAGAGCAGGGCACTATTTTAGACTTAAGAAATGGAAAGGTGTCTGAAAATTCAAGCAGCCTTCCTCCTAGTTTGCTGGAGAAGATGGTCCAACAAAGCAAACGGTTCCATCATTGAACTTTTCTGAAAACTTACTCCTTTACAGTAGATAAAGATTTAAGATTTAGAGTTGGAAGCTGCACCATGAGAGACAGAGATAACAAAAATGCTTAATTTTTCAAAATGTTTTATGGATTTACACACCTTCTTCTGGTGCAAACTGGAATCATTCCACTGACTGACTGGTTTGACTAGGAATCCTGTGAAAGAACAAGTAAAAGACAAAGAAAAAGCAAAACAAAGCTAGAAATTCTTGGCACTTGGGGATTTGTGTTGGCCAAATGACGAGACTGAATCCCAGAATCTCTGTTTGGAAAGGATATGAAGTCATTGTTCAAATGTGCACATAAACTGGATCTAGAGGGATAAGATTAAAAAAAAATTTACAGAGTTCAATCTCATAAAACTATCAATTATACAGGCCTGTTTGTGTCCATTTCTGTGAATTTTTCTGTAGAACAAATGTTTTCCTTTACTTCTGGTTAGACCATAGAGCTGGCATTAAAAATGGTATGCTACTATAAACAAGAGGCTAAAGATCTGCTTAGCAAACATATTGTGGTTTCATTCACAAAGCAGTTATCGCAGGAGAAACGGGGCTGGCTGCTGTGCAATAGGTGCATGGTTCAGGAGTTTATGAATCCATCTGCCATTTTGCTGATGAACCCCTTTGCTGTTCTTTGAAAGCAATATTTTGAGTGTTAGGAAAGTGGATTTTCTTCTTCTGGGACCATACAACGTTTCTGCTTTTATGGTACTTAATTTAATTTAAATTTGAGGTCTTAAAGCTAGATGAGATAAACGCAGGCTGAAGTATGCTCTCCGTGAAGCACCTTACTGCACTTCAAAAGGGACATGGTTTGTGTCTCACGTTTCTCTGGTTTGACTGAAAAAAACTTAAGCAAATACCAAAGAATAATTTAGGATGTAAAGATTTTGCCAAGTGTCCAATATTTTGTATAATCATGGAAACATAAAATAAAGCAAAAGTCAAAAGATGTGGCTGTGGAAATCTTGTATTCCTTCTCCAGCATTTGCCAAGGCTGGACATGGTAAGCTGCTTACCAGATGGCATGTGACATTTCTGGTGCTGTGGGAGAGGAGCTGGTGGGTGGCAGGGTGCCATTAATTTTAGTTTCAATTGTCCAAAGTCACTGTTATGTGGTACAGTCTATATGTCTCCATCATCTCTACTTTCTGAGCAATCCAGTTTAGTTTTCTGGGAAGTGGGATGTTAAAGTATGCTGCTCGCAGGGCTTCGTGCTTGCTGCAGGTCCACGGTTGTTTGCTTGGCCTTTTTCTGCTGATGTAACAACTCTGAATTTGACTGGCCTCAAACTATCCTTCCTACTAGGAAAAATTAAAACAAAACAAAACACAAGTTTCAAAGTGGGTCATGGTGGTGTTCTTAATGCCACATTCCACTCCAACACCAGCAGCACTGTTGGACCTTGTTAAAGCAAATTTACAATTGCCTGCTTCCTTAAAGCATTAAATTCGGTGATTCCTTCTGGCTCTTTCTCATGGTAAGCTTTATGAATGTGTTCAGAAGTTTCAAATAGTAAAACAGTCTAAAAAAAGAAGTTTGTGTATGTGGAGAAGTCTGTTTGCCTGAATTTGCTGATGAATCACCCAGTTCCCTAAAGCTTACTCCTGCACTGAATTGATTGCTAGGTAGCTGAATTTGGGGGGTAAAGTGGTGGTAAAAACTGATGGATAGCCAATGTTCTTTGCAATCTGGTATGTTTCTAACACAAAATATTCAGTTACATTGGAATATTGTTTTAATGATCTGTAGGATGTAGTCATGGGCAAATCTCAAAAGGTAGGGTGGTTTTGTTGCCTGAACTACGTGCCTTGAAAAACAAAAAAAGGAAATCAGGTGCTTGTCAAAAGTCTATCTAACTTCTTCACTGTGCCAAATTGGGTTGCAAACTCATGAGAATGTCTCTCCGGTGAGACTTTTGGTGCTTCCTGCCTCGGCTCGTCTTGTAAATGTCACAAGCACTTACACAGCTTTTCGTGTGGTATTTCAACACCCCTGCTGCCACACTCGGCCGGGATTCAGCAGCGGGAAGATGCTCAAAAGCACCAACTGCTGAAGAGGATGGAAAGAAACAGAGGGGTTCCTTGTACAGGTTGTTTTATTTATTGTTTAATTTGCATTTTTGCTAGAATACCAGTATATAATCTGCGTTTGAACGGCCCGTGGCAATACCATTGTTTCAATTCCACTTTTGTTACTTTTCCTTTGCCAGAAACCCAGGCACGATAGCCCCTGGCCATGGCTGCTCGTGGGGCGCAGCCCCGATGCCTCTGCCCAATGGCAGGCACGTAGCCTGGGGCAAAGGGTGAAATCTTGCAGATTAATTCACAGCACAGGAAAAGTACAGCCCCAGCCCTTCATTCCCGTGCTTTTTAAGACCACGAGTGGTATTTTGCGTAACCACGGACAGTATCAGGTTGGTGCCACTGACTGGCAAAGGCAAAGGGATTCCTCCCGGCTGCCAGCCACGGAAGAGAAAAGGCCCCATGCGGCCAGATGAAGGGCCAGCCAGATGAAAGGTTAGCAATTTGTCAGGTTAAACAAACCTCTCAGAGTTTCCCATTCATTATTTGAAGTCTTGTCAAGTTATGGAAAAGCATTTTAATTAACAACTCACTGATTTTAAAATAAAAATCAATAAGGCACACATATTTCCAGAGTTTTCCTCCAAAGTTACAGTCTGACAGATTTCCATTAAGTTTATTGGCTTGAGATGATGTGATTGTGTTTTAATATGAAGAATTAATAAAATATATATGAACTTATATTTATATAGCCCAGTACAAAAGGGTCAGTGCATTTCCCACTATAATTTTCTTCACAGTTTAGAATTAAATGAATTTGATTCTTCAAGGAAAAGCATCATGATATAAAGACATAACCCTCCGCTCTTTGACTCCCACCACCCGCATTCACCAAAAAAAAAAAAAAAAAAAAAAAAAAAAAAAGCGAGAGAAGGAAAAGGAGAAAGCAAAACTTAGACTATCTAAATTTGTATTGGCTTCATTATTCTCTAGATAAAAGGCTACTCAACATAAATGAGGACGCTGAGTTCAAACTTTTAAAGAATTCACATATTTACATCAATTTTTAAAAGGTTTTATAACTAATGAACTCAGATTTCTTTTGGCATGGCATAAAATCCATTTGTACAGTTTTTAATTAAGAATGCAGCCTACGCAATTAAAATTAAGGGTAGAGACTTCATCAGATGTCCTGTGAGAACCCCAGTCGAAAAAATTATGTTAATGCTGTATGTCCTAAAAGCATTCTTTGAATGTTGGAAACACTTTATGAGGAATTATATCTGCTATACAATAAGGATTTATTTAAAGTTGAAAATTAGGATCTTTTAATTTTGGAGTGTTAGAACCTTGTTTATCACTAATCACTCTGGCATTTGCTATGTGTTTTCAAATCAGATAGGATCATTTAAAACCACCTGCATTTTCCTAAAAATACATATATGTGTATAAATGTGTGTATACACACACACACACACACACATATATATATAGGCTGAGACATGCACACAATCTATAATGCAAATAATGCACATGTAGTCAAGGGAATTCCTAATGTGAATTTTAATAATTAATGTAATAGGAGCCATTATTGGGAATATTAAGAAACTTCTTTGTTGAAATGATTGAAATTACATTTGAAATAATAAATGAAATGCACACATAAAAATATAAATAACTAATTTTGAAGGCTACATAAGTTATATCGAAAAACAAAGTTTAATGTAATTGAAAGGTGTGAGTTCCCTAAAAACCAGTTTTCTCTTTAGGAAGTGATGCAGTGTGATCAATAGTGGGATGGGTTTTTCCATTTCCAAAACTCTCTGATTCAGCCTAGAAACCACTCCTTTAGCGGTGATTGTAATGGGGGTTTTTGGTGTGGGAGATACTCAAGGAGGAATGAGGATAGCAAGTGCAAAGGGCGTGCAAGCTGGATGATACCAAGACAAAACAAAAAGACATGTGATACACTGCTATGTAATGCTGGCCGCTTCCTCCACACTGGGTGCAGGGATTTTCTTTCTTCTCTTTTCCTTTTTTCCTTTTTTCTTTTCAACATGGCTTAATGCAATAAAAATGTTTTATATTTAGAAGAGTAACAAGGGAGCTGAGGCTTAGCTTTGGAAGACAAGCCAAATTTCATAAGGATTTTAAAGCGTAGAATAAGAACGTTTGGCTGACAGGAGAAGTCATTTCCAAGCCAAAGACCTGACATGAAGAAATGTGCAAAGAAGTGAGCAGGAGACAGGTTTTGGGGAGGAAAGAGGCTGTGATGATGGAAGCGAACCAGGCAGGAAGGACCATAGGATGCGATGGCCATGACTCATGCTGGTGAGCTGTTGAACAGCCAGAGAAGACTCCAGAGGATGGGCAACTGCTGGCTAAGTGGTGATCACGTGAAGAATATTTGATAAAAAGAAAGAATTAATGGCTGAAATCGATGGATTTTAGTACTTGAATTCAAGATTTTTTTTAACATGGAAGTAGGGTAGAATAAGGCACTTCTCACTCAAGGGAGAGGCACAAAATTCAGCTGCAGTTCTCAAGCTGATGAGTTTTGTAGTCTCAGCTCTGTTACTCATAGCCAGTAGAGCTCATAAAAAAGTGGTTTTAATCTTTGGTTTAGCTAGCAGACATTAGTCAAAAAGGAAAAAAAGATGCCCTCAACTGAGTTATAGGTGGCTCTTATCTTAGAGAGGCTAGTCAACAGCTCCCAGCTAAATCATAAATAGCAAAATGCTTACATTGCATCCACCATGGAGGTAATTCTCTCCTAATTTACATCGGGTTTACATCACTTTAGCTTTTTCATTTTCAGTGGAGCTGCTCAAGATTTACGTGCTTATGAATCAGAGCAGAATCAGGCTCCCAAATAGATGCATATGGCCAAAGATAACACTCTGGCCACAAACCTCATTTTTGTTCTTTCCTCCACCCGCAAGCCAATAAAGTTACACAAGACCTGGACCTGAGAGGCCCCCAGATCCGGGCCAAAAATAAATACAAAAATACAATAAAATTTTAATGTGGGGGCCTCGTGAAATCTTTAACTAGTGCAATATTTAACTGTACGAACAAAAGATGAAACAGCAGCCAAGAAATACATTTCACCTATAATTCCACTGAAGAACATAGGAAGAAAGACCAAGGAAAAGGAGGAAAAATCATTCCGTAAAATAATAGTAATGCTCAGGAACTTTAAAATACCCATAAAATTACAGTACTAAATTATTAGTGCCCATTTTAGATATTCTTTGAGTTTGTCAGAAGCATTTGATAAAAGGTTGTCAAGAGTTTCAAGATGAGGGGAATAAAGTGAAGCCAAGGAAAAAGAATTATTAAGAATATTAAAAGCAACGTGCCAGATCCACTGGTGCCAGTGCCTGGAAAGCCGAACAAGGCACATCTCAGCACCCGGGAATGTCTTGTCCTGACAGCAGCATCACTGCACCATTGGGGAGATCCTGCAGAAGATGCAGGTTTAACTTCCCTTGGGTGGCCCCCACAGAAGATGGTATCAGGAGGGACGTGTGGGTCAGCCTGGGTTGCCCCTGCTCCTATGGCCACACCAACACAGCGGCTTTGCTGAGTCAATGCACAAAGAAAGGACTAGAATCCTCTTAGTATCAGTTGAGGAGTTCAGGCACCATGAGTGTCTTAATCCAGACTGAACCGCCAAACCAAACCAAATCAAACCAAACCAATCGGACCCGACCCAATCCAACCCAGCCAAACCACTGGGGAAGCAGCACACCCCAACCAGTCCTGCAGTGATGTCTTACTCCCAAGGTCTTCACAGTTTATCCTTCAGGCACTCCTAGCTTGCCCAGAGCTGGGGGAAGCTCTGAGAATTTAAGAAAAGGAGTAACGCAGTACAAAGAAGCCTGGGGTTGATAAGGAAGGTCCAGAACTAGGTCTTTTTCTAATTAAGATTGTAGGAGTTGCCACCAAGCTGTAAGGGTTGTTTGCTTTATCAGGGCCAGCCTGAGGAAGGAGCGGGCACGTCTGCTATAATTTGCATCCAGGAAAATACCCTGCAAGACTGTAGTCAAAGCTTTTGTTGTAAACCTGTGGAACTTATTTTAATGTAATGATTTATAATTTACACAGCTGGACAATCTAGTCTAACTCTTCCTAACATCTTACCCTTATTTGGCAAAATGCCAAAGCTTGTGTTTTGTTTCAGTATGATTTTAAGCAGATGCTTAAAATGATACTGAGCACTTGTTGGTGGAAACACTTTAATTACTCTGGTCTGATAGTGAGAATATTCAAAAATGTTTGTATTTAACCACAGTCTTTTAATTTGCAAGCTCAGTCAAATGTTATAACAGAAGAGGCCATCTATCGATATAATAACAGGCTTTCTATCATGAGTGATGGGTTTGCATTTTAAAGCTGATGGGCATGCCATGAGTTTGGACCCTCTAAGGGTGTTTGGACAAGAAAGGGCATTGCACTGGGATTTGTATTTTATATCAAATTTACCTTTGGCTTGCTGGACCTTTCATTTGCCTGTGCCTCAGTTTCTTCAGCTTTAAAAGCAAGTTAATGGACCCAACACCATCAGAAAAATGCTGTGAGAGCTGAGATGAACGGTTTGCTGTAGCACTGGGTATTATTATCTCTGCTTCAGCCTCAGGTGGATTTTTTTCCCAGGGTTATTAGGTAATTGATAATCCCTCAGATAGGAATAGAGAAATGAAAAAGCAGTAGGCAGATAGGCTTTTTTCTGCACTGGTTTTCCTATGTTTAGCTTGTAGTCTATGTATGGAAGTAAATGTACTGTCAAAAATAGAGAGGATTGGAAAGCGTTGAATGCTAAAGGTGACTATGTGCACTCCTGAAAAAGATATAGTGCAGACCAAGCAGTCAACAGACTGTACCATCAATTCCCCTCTAAACCATGACCTGGAGAAATCACCTTCGAGTTGACAGGGGCTTAGGCAATATTTCAGAATCTGGTCAAGATTTTACAACACCAGATACTGTTTCATTCTCCGTGCTTTCTCTGACCAAAGAATTTTTAACTAGGGCAAACTGTCAAGTATGCAGCGGTTTTGTAAAGCAGACTGTAAGCCAAAGAAAACTCAGCCGAGAACACCACATTTATTGATAAAGGGCCTGCACAGCAATAACAAGATGGACAAACGCTATAAAAATGGCTGGTGTGGTGGGGGGGAGCCGGGGAAAAGGGTTTGTCAGGGCACGGCTGGGCTGATGCTGCGCAGCTTCCCAGCGAGTATTGTTGCTACAGCCATAAAGTCATGCCTTGGCTTCAGAACGCTGCTGTTGCTTTGGCGTAAAAACGTAAATCAGCACAGATGCAAGTTTGCTCAAAGACTTTTCCCATGCTGGAGCATTTTCATGTTTCCTGCCAAGGCCTGTGTTGCAACCTTTGGCATGCAAGTGTTGTAAGGTTGGGGTTTTTTTTATAAGACTTTGTGATAATCAGGAGCCAGAACTCATATTGTAGCAATCTTGTGGCACTTCAAGTTCAGTCATTCAGCAAAAGTCATGTATTTCTTCTACAAGTTAAATGAAATGTCTCCATTTTTCTTAATTGTTTTTGACATTTCACCCATTATTCCCTGAGCCTCCTCAAAGGATGTAAATAGCTTGTAATTCTCTTGCGAAAGCAAGTGTAAGCAGCAGAAATGTAAACACCATGGTAGTGCTATAGCACAGTCCTCAGGACAGGGACAGTGGGCTGCAAGGAACAAAGCAATCGAGAAAGATCAAAAAATACATATCCGATACGGTTGGTGTGGCAACTAAAAGAGTTGGGCTGATTTCTCCTCTTCCAGATATCCAGAACTAAACATCAGGAGCAATTAAAAAATTGTGGTCTTTTGTAAATTACTCCCAGAAGAAATCTTGGAAATCTTTCATTTTAGTCATTTCGGTCCACTGAACCATAAAGCTATTATGAATGAACAAAAATACTAGAGAGAAAATTGAAATACAACAGTAATTAACAATATGAATATATCAAAATAAAACCCAACTGGCAGGATGGGGCCATCAGACGTTTTAACACTGAATTGACTAATGGCCAGGTAGGACACCTTTGATGTCACACTTTTTCACCCAGAAGCGCTTGAAAAGACGAGCAGTCGCTACTGGTAGAGAGATGCTTTGTTAATTTTTGTCTTTCTCCAAAACCTATATGCAAGTTGTCCATCTTGTTTACCTCAGAATAATAACTAATAATTCTCGGTTTAGGATCTTCTTTGCTGTTACCATATGCTAAATGTCAACAAAGGATTATAGGAAAAATCATTGAAAATGTGCAGCTATCACAAATAGAGATTTCCCTATGGGTTCTCTAATACTTTACAGACAAATGTTAAAGATTTATTGCACATGAACATCAAACATGGTTTTACTACAGTTCTCATTTGGATCAAATTGACACATTTTACATTCATTTTATCCTAATGAGATTCTTTCACTACACATTATATTCCAACTGACCTCGTACATTAAATTTGTGGCATGGAACAAACCCACTGATATAACAAAGCCCTTTTCCTACCAACTTTTGGACTTTTTAGAAAAGAAACAGTTTGGCAAAATCATAAATCATGAACATACATTTATTAATTGGTGCTCAAGAAAAAATAACACAAATACTCTGTAGATTATCACATTTTGCCAAATTTTCATTTTCAGTTTCACACTTTAAGAGCCTTTTGAACCATGATTACAATCTGAATATTCAACAGTTTGGGTATAATCCAAATTTTTACATTTATACCTGAGATATTAACAGGTTTCTGCATATCTCCCGGAAGAATTTTGCCTCTGGTGTTCAGAATCGGGCCCCAAATGACAGACCAAATCCCAGCTGCTGGAATCTGACTTCTGATAGCAATTCACAGCAAAAACCTTCCTGACAGTTTTATACAATGCAACATTTTCTTTTGCACACAATTAAGTGATTTTTAAAAAAAATAATAAAAATCTACCCTCAAAAGCATTTTTTTTTTTTTTGCTTGTCAAAGTGATTAGTAATGGAATGTAAGTTTTTAACACTGCGCTGTAATGTTGTACCAGGAAAGGTAGTAGATGACCTTGAAAGGAGGTGAAAGGAAACTAGAAAATGTTAATTAAAATTATTAGGGCTGTTTGAGGTGCTTATCTTGTTTACTGCTAAGGTGTTGCTCCCTTCTGCATAATTAGGGGTAATTTTACTTACTTTCAAGTCTGTAATTTTAAATATCACAAAGTTTTATCTTCCAACAAGAAGTAATTCGTTATTGGTTTGTATGTAACTGCTTGATGTTTTAATCAATATATGCAAGTTCCACAAAGTCTGTTAGAATTTGTCAGGAGGTTTTATACATCTTTTATAGTGCAGGATTAGGCATGGTATATGAAGCTGAAATCCCATTTAGCAATGAAATTTAAACATAATTCTGTGTTTATGATGTGAAGATATATTTTTACTTGATCTGTCCTTTTACATTTCCCTTTATCCATGATTATTGGAGGACAATGATATCTGGAAAACAAACCACAGTGAAGTTAAATCCATTTGAACACAAAGAGTTACTGTCAGTTAATCCTAATAGAGACAATACCGATTTTTTAACTAAACTGCTTAAGAAATGAATATGTCTTGCATGCTTTCAATTTGTTTTAAATCCTAATATGTGGAGCTCTTTGCTGTTGTCTAATATTTGCGTAAAATATTTAATCTTATACTTTAAATTAATGATATTAAAGGTCTAAATGTTCGAAAAATGTTGTCAGAACAATGTAATCTTTTCTCTCCAGACTTCTTCATATAATTGTGGTGCCCTTATCCTAATATACTTGGAACCTTCCTCTGCATTGTCCCGTGCTGAATGTACTCTTCCAGTACTTTCTTAATTTAGACATGTCTACGTTTTATTTTTTTTTTTAATGTTAAGAAGTGGGGTGGGGTGGGGAAGTTCCTCTGCTTGTTGGGACATGCGGCAGCATGACATATTCCCCCTAACAGGCTGTGAAACGGAAGGGCACAAGTTACGGTCTGGGCATCAGCAGGGCTGTGGGATGCAGGTGTGGGGCAGGGACAAGGTGGGGAAGATGAGCACCATGGCCACGCTCATGCCTCCTCGCTCCTCCCATGTGGGTAAGGGGCATTTTTTATTTTGCCTGCTGTAACAGTTGTGATAAAAACATCGCTGCTCTTTTATCTTCAGCAGAGCAATTAAAGACATGCAGGGTACTTGAAGCCCCGTAATTTTTAACCACTGGCATAGTACGTAGAAAGAAGCATACCATTGCCATGAGGCTTTAATTAAACCATAAAAAAAAATTGGAAAATGTCTTCAGGAATACATATTAAAATAGGCAAGGAGCTTCAATTCATTTTCTTAAATTTACTGAATATTGAGTACATTGAAAGTTTGCTGGTTTAATACAAAAACAACTTAATACAGAAGTTGTATAATGGAATATACTATTTTCTTTTGTTGTGCTTGACCCACATAAGTCAACTATGCCTACTAGGGGGTTATGCTGAAGTGGTACAATTAGGTTTACTAACTAATTAAACAGGTCAAAGCCAGTGTGTGCTCTGTGAAACACAGGAGGGTACCTGGGCAGGTGTGTGAGACCGTGTCACTGCCATGGGGCACGGCCAGGCTGGTGCCCTCCATTGCCTGCTAGAGGAAAGCGATTGGCCAACACGACGAAGACCATGATTAATTACAAAAAGGAGTTTCAGTAAAGAAGAAGCAGATGCCAGTGTTGGTGCAAAGCTTACGCTTTTGTGGATGGAAAGAGCTTCATGGCGTTTGGTGTCCATTCGTAGTTACCTACGTAAAATAAATACTGCCTGTTGTAACTCATGTGTAGGTTAAACTGGCACTGGAAATACAGCAGCATTTTAGCAACCCAGGGCAGCGCTGCAGAGCCCCTGCTGTGCTCGTGGGTCTCCCAGCGGCAGCATATGCACTGACTTCGGCAGCAAAGGAGAAAACCTGCTGTCATTTCTGGGGTGCTGCTTTGGTCTGGGAGGATTAGGAGCAGCACGCTGACTCCTGTAATTCCTCAATTACAGCTTCCTCAGCTCTGTGAGGACGTCTGCCGTTGCTCCAGCAGCAGGCATTGCCAGCCAGGCGCTGCTCCCCACTGCCTTTGCAGGAGGAGATGGAGCGATTCGGAACAGCCGCCTCCAGCGAGAGGCGAGCCAAGGCGCTGGCGCTGCCGGGAAGGTTGCTGTGCCAGCAGCTGGGCTGCTCTTGGCTCCTCTCTTACTCAGAAGGGCTGTTGTTTCACTGGTGTCTGCTCAGAAGCAGTAGCAAGAGCATAGCAGTGACAATGGGGAAAAGAAGTGAATTAATTCAGCTTGGAGAAACAATAGAAGAGGAAGGCAGTAAGGCAAAGAGGCACATGAAGAATCTCAAGAGCAGAAGACAGCAATATTTTCAGGGATTTATGTGGCACTAAAAGGGATGTATTATGGCAAGTAGATGAAAGGACATATTATACTGCCATATTTGATGCATGGCCACATAATCATACTAAACTGAATTTTGAATAAGAATGGAAGAAGACTCCTGTAGTCAATTGGAACTACAGGGAGAATTTAAATAGTAGACCTAATAATCTGAGGAGCTACTTTCTTTAGCAACATGGGGTGAACATCAGTACTGCTGAAGGACAACCATGGAAAATTTCACAACACAAGTTGTCACAATTTTTTTTATTTATTTTTTTTTTAATGGTGGATTAGATGACCACCCAAACCCCAGCTGCAATTCATGGTGGGGCTGTCCCAACACTGGGCGACTGCTGGTTCGGGAGAAGGTGCAACATGTTTTCTGCAGGACTCTGCCATTCCTTTGAGGATCCCCCAGCCAAACAGTGGCTGTGTCTAGGTGTTTTCTCTGATTCCATTTGGGTTTCCCAAAGAAGAACAAAACCTCAAAGCACAATGCCGAACTTCGCAAGTTTCACCTTCGTTTTCCCCAAATCCATGCTGAAACCATAAACTTCACATGATTAACATCTATGTCTGGATTCCCTTTCAAGACTCATGAGCCAGAGCTGAGCTTGAAAGCAACCTGGTCCAAGTCTCACATTTGCAAGAAAGCTCGAAACCTGGGGAGTTTGGGGTTGCTTGTTCCAAACATTTCAAACAGTTCCAGTGACATCTAGTGGGGAGGAAACCCCTGCAAAAACAGCTCCAGTCTTAAGGAAAAATCCCATTATCCTTTATTTTCTTTTAACCCACTGGGCAATAGTTTCCTACTGAAAAAAAACTCAGATGTGGTTTGTGTGTCATACACCATGATTGAAAAATAGTTTCATAGTCCACTGAGAATTTCTCCTTTCTGGAAACATTTCATATATTAAGGACCATTTGGAATTTTCTCTGGGACATTCCACTATATCTGAAATAAACTCATGGAAGAAGGTCACAAAGTCTTAGGAAAAAAAAAACAACAACACAAACACAAAAACAAAAATGAAACAACAACCACCAACTCTTGGAAATTTAAATTACTCAGAAAAAAACAACAAATATCTCAGTCCGTTGTAACCCTATGTAACTAAATATAGTTAAAGTGATGTAAAATTAGCTTGGAAGCAAAAGCAGGTCATCTTTCTCTCCCTCCCCATCTCCTACTTTCCTCTCCCTATACACCTTCTGCACTTTTTTCTTGCTTATTAAATGAAGGGGAGGTTGCAAATATTGATCAACCTTGGCTTGCTTAAACAGCGAAATTTTCCTTCTATTTTACTCAGGATGAGTAAAAGCCACTTCAGAAGCACTCCTTTCCTTGATTCTTACATATTTCCCCCTTCTCTTCGAGGCACTGTGTAGTGCCAACTGTGTTATTCTTAGGTAAGGACCTTTAAACTTCAGAAATACTTCTCCATCCAGCAAATATAATTTCTGAACAGGTTTCCCAAATGAGGCAGGTTTACCTCCAAGGTGTAAGTTCATCTGCAGAAAGAAGTATTGTGCTTGGATAATGATTAAATTATTAACAATAGGGAGTTGGTAATTCAAAGTTCAGCAAGTCAGTCATAAGGTCTCAGTGTTTTGAAATCAGAAAGACTGTAGCAAAGCAAGGAATGTTTTTCCTAAAATGGAGAGATTGCACTACTGAAGTTTGGAGTAGATTTACACACGTACATAGTCATTTTGTTTAATGATTCGGGATCATTAGACTCAGGACTCATTGCACATTTTGAAAAACACTACCAGAGAAAAAATGCAGCATTAGCTTTGGGTGGTGGTGTGAGTGCTGTTATATTGACCTGCCACTGACGGAATCCCAGAAGCTTTGAAGAGTGCATACTGATTTTGAAGCCTGTCCAGCCAATGTCGTCTGCGTGGGTTTGCAAAATTTGCCTGAAAATTTCACAAGAACTTAGTTTCACTCAAGTTTCCAGTCCTACCCTTGATCCTGCCTGGAGCCTGGTCCTACACTCACAAATACATATTAAAAGAGAATTAGAAACATCATTTAGCCTGGTTGTTTTTAAAAGTTTCAGTTTTATTTTGCAATAAATTTTGGATGTAGGCTCAAAGAATCATGTTCCTGTGACAAGGGCAGATGTGTTTCAGCAAAGGAACTGCAGTGAGTCACAAGTTTTCTTTCTCTCTCTCTCATTTTTGTTTTCCTTAATCTGAGAAAGAAAATAGTAATCTAGACTGGAAAAAAGAAGTTTTGCTTTTTGTGGATGGGAAAAGCAGGAAAGTTCTGTTCCCAGATCTTGCAACAGACTTGCTGTGTGAGCAGGACACTGCACTTCAGCTCGCTGCATCTCAGCCCGTCCAGCTAAAAATGTGCCTGAACCAGTCGTGGCTGACTGATACCCTGCAAAGCACTTAGTGATGCACAGAAAACTGACTGCTTGGGTGATGTGGAGCCTCCTCCTTATTTTCAGAAAACAAAGGCAGCTAAAATTCGTTTGAACACTTTTCCAAACTTTATTTTTTCTCCATAGATTATTGTTTTATTTTACGTAGAGATTGCCAGCTCCCACCAGCAATGGAAAAGGATGTACTCTGGAGATACTCTCCCAACTACACTGTCTATGGACAACTTTGAAAAATTCTGGGTTAACCAATCCCTGCTTCATCACAGTGCATTAATTAAAAATTAATTCATGCTTGTAAATCACTTGCAGTTATGTAGAGAGAAGCAAAAATATTTATGTTGTTCCGTTTTTAGTTCCTTGAAAATTCTTGGAAATATATATTTTGTCATTCTTCTTTCTAAAATAACTGAATTGCTTTTATTTTATTTATGTGGCTTTTGTGAAACAGCAAAAAATTTTTTTCTCTTCATACCATGAATTTGGTTTGGTCTAAAAATCAGTTTTTTCCAAGGAAAATGCATTCCTTTGAGCAAAGACATTTCTTGGTCTCTATTGTGCACGCGAAGGCGTTAAGGTCAAAGGGTAAATTTCTCCTAGTTGCAGCCTATTTCCATGGGCTGAATCTTACATGATTAGCAGCGTTTGGCCACTACTGGGAGAGACTGGAGAGAAAGGAAGGTCGGGTGAGTGTCTTGGGAGAAAATCAGAGAGAATTACTATAAAATATGTGCAGTTAAGTGAGAAAATCAGCATCTGCTAGCTGTTTGTTTTCTTTTGGGTTTTTTTTGGAATTGGAGGAAATGTTATGAACACATTGGTTTTGGTTTGGTTATAATTCTGAAGGGACAAAGCAAGGAGGATGATGGTGGGAGCTCAGGGAATGCAAATAGGAGGTGAGCATTGGCACAGAAGCCATAACAGCAATACTGTTTCCCGTGATGGCTTCAATCACATAGAAGATAAATTAGGCAAAGAGAGAAACAAGCCACCTCTCCAGGTTTCTATCAGCCCCAGTTAGCAAACGCTTCCATGAAAATCTCCTCCACTTTCCCAAAGCAAGAAGGAGCACCGGGAACTGCTGCAGCCACGCACGATGGCAGCAGAGGCTTCCCCAGCCCGTGCTTCTCAGGGCAGCAGTGCCCAGGTCTGGTGTTTTTGAGTTTTCTCTCGTTTGGGAGATAAGGGGGTGAGGAGGGTCACTGGGAAATGTTGCCATATTGAAACAAGCAAAACCAACCCAGATTCAGCCAAGGAGGCAAAGTCAAGCCCGGGAACCTCTCTGGGCAGCTATAAAACCCCACAAAGATGTTGACCAAAGGGCTCAAAAGGATGAACCATCACGCACTAAATACCCACCCTCTGCAGGTGGCGGGTGGTTTATCTCACCAGATCTTGTTCTGCAGGAGGGCTTGGTGCGACCACTTTTTCTCCCCCAAATCTGATTCTTTCTTTCCCCTTGTTGTGAACCAACAAGCCTGTGCACTATGAAGGGGGTTTGAGGCATTGATGGGGAGCAACAGAAGTCATCCTTCTCTACAAATCTGACAGCGCTCACAAACCATTAAATAGAACATTTTGGTTACCTTGCAATTACAGTTTTGCAAGGGCACTACTCATGCCCCCACCTCCCCCTGCCGGAATGCCTTTCACTGATGGACAGATCTCCAAAATCCCCTTCCTTTGGGTGTTTCTGCTCCATGTTTGTCTATCACAGCACTGAATCCTGCCTTCCTGGGTTCACCTGAGCCTCGACTTACTACGTCTATCTCACTTCTTGAAAAGTCTCTCCCACAGCCTGTTCAAGAGTGATTCGTTACAGCCAATATGGAACTGTGAATCTCTGTCAAAAGCACAGGAATTCTGAGAAAGAGGAGAGCATGCTCAGAAACAATAACACATGTGGCTGTCTCACACCAATGGCACAGGGAGCCCAAGGAAGTTTACACCTGCTTTGGAGATACTCCATTTCTGATCTGTTGGTGTTTAATGGCTGTGAATATTAAGTTAATGTTAGGAAAGTTATGGGTTTTGACATTGCCTTTGGCATTTATCATATCTATTGTCCTTCAGGGGATGCTGTGAAGCTCCAGTGTGAGGCCGATGAGGCAGACCACCATCCAGCCCGGCTGGCTCTAGGATGCAATAAATAAAGCATGGGGGAACATGCCGCAATGCCGTATGGTCCTTCCTTCAACTTCACAGCTGCATCCAGCCCGGCTTTTGCTGCTCCTCAAGCGCGAAACTCAGGTTTCTCTTCTTGCAGTCATTTCCACAACCTGCACTGGGACTTGTCCCCGAGTGCCAGCAGAGAAGAAAAAGATCCCGGTTTGTCGCTTCTGCTACCATGTCCATCGTGAAGGTACCCTTCTGCACCTCCCCACCAGCTGCATAGACAGGCACATTTCCAGGGGTGGCAGAGGGGGGCTGCTCCTCTCCCCTGCTTCTGCTGGGGACTGAACAAATCCTCTGATGGGCTTGGAATGGTGACAGCCTCCAGGTTTGGCTGCCATGGGAGGCTGTACCTCGGCTTTGCACACTTAACCGCCCCGAGTGCAGGCACGCTGTGTTCAGGCAAAAATGATGTCAAAGAGGTAAAACAAAGAGCATTGTGTTTGGCCTATCTTGCAAAAAATTATGCACTGAGAAAGAATAGCGCGGAAGTAGAGTAAGTACAAAATACACAGTGAAGTGTCTCGTTGCTTCTCTGAGACAAAGGCAGACAAAATTAATCAGCAATGATTTGTTGTGCCAGAAAATGCATGCTTCTGACTATCTGTGGCAGATTATTGCCAAGGAAATAGTTCCTCAATATCCCAGGCACATTCCTGACCTGTATATTATGAAGTTATTTCTGCTTTATGATTTGTAACCTGTAAAATGCCTGTGATCTTAATAAATGAGAGCTTGTTGCCTCCTGAAATCCACTGTATTTCATCTTTTGCTTTCCTCCTTTGGCAGTGTTGTTATTTAGACTGAGTTAACATTAGTATTCTCTCTGAGCATATACACTTCCATGAATTCGATATCATCGCTGTGAGCTAGCACCCTTAGGACGCTATGACACCATCCATATGACATATGATCATGGGTGGAAGCATAGCTGGAGGCTTTATGGAAAACACTGAGGATTTCCCAACCTGTGTATTTTTTTTTTTCTTTTCCCCACAAGGAAATATAATGGACTTTTTTAATTGCTTAATCGAGCCTATGACCCATGGCTAGTTCTTGAAACTTAATAGTAAACCCATGGAAAGCAAATGATACAGGGCTGTTTTATCAAAAGTCTTCCTATAGTACAATTCAAATTGCCTAAGGTACAGCCTGACACAGCTGAAAATGAAGGGGCTTATCGTCTGTCAATGTATGGAAAGTTTTCTGGCTGTTTACAGGAGTTTCTGGTGGCAGGAGAATAGCGGTGCTGCTTTCAGAGGTGACCATCCATCCTGGGTGCATCTCGGTGGAGCCCCTGGAGCCACCCAAGTCACCCCCAGTCAGACATACGGGAAAATCAATATCCATGGGAAAACCCAGAGTATGAATCCCCTCCATGCCACCCAGTGCCGCAGATGCAAACAGTACAAAAGGCGGCAGCTTGTCCTTACTCTTACAAATTAAAGGACACCAAAAGTAATTTAGAAACCAAGCCTCCGACCCCACGCTCACAGGAGCGAGGCGTAAGCCTGTGTGAACGCTTTGACCCTTCACGCGATCCAAATTATTGCATCCATTTTCAGCTCACTACATTTTTTAAAAAAATGAGCATGCAATTGCATTATTAGGAATAACGTTCAGAGATAACGAGCATGGGAGTTATTGTGTTAATGTGCAGTGCTGTGCGTGGGAGAGGTGCACAGAGGGCAGCGTTTACCCCAAAATCCGTAAAACAAGTCCAGCCCCCACAAGTTCTGAAAAAGCCAGACATCTTCTGAAACCGTTTTACGAGTGCATATGGAGAAACTGCAGAAAATATAACTGTTTGTGAATAAAATGGAAATTAGTGCTGTTGTGTTCACCTGTAAGTTTTTCTTTAAAGCCAGTGATTGCATTTGAAACCTGCAATTCTCAACAAAAAGAGAAAAGTTCAGTGCTGATTGCTGGATATTTGGACCTCCCAGTGCAAACATTAACTGGCTGAGAGGCACTCTGGAATGTAATGAAGGAAACAATACTGGGAAAGGAGCCAAACGCAGAAACACTGGCGCCTGCAACCTAGGGATTTGCCTCCTAGTAATAGGAGCTGAACAAGGCCCAGCACTTCTGTTAGGCTGGAAATGACATACTGTGATCCTTGACTTAGCCAAAGGGATTTTAAATGGAGGAAAGAGCTGGCAAGACAAAATCTCCTGCACTTTTCACAGTGTTTTCTAAAACAAGCAAAGGAAATCAGGAGAAAAGACTGTAGTCTATTACATTTGATCCAGTTAAGTCAAGAGTGGAAGCTTTTTAACTGCTGTTATTATTTTTTATACTTTCTCATCATGTCACACCACCCAGAAAGCACAGACATAAAGCAGAAACTTGAAACTGCTTTCATTCAAGAAGAAGGGCACCCCAACATTGCGTTATTGACAGGAGGCCTGAAAAAACTGACAGCTGCAGAAATTGTACAGTTGAAGTTCAATTCCCAGGAGCAGGAACAATATACTGATGGTATTAATTCCGTTTGGAATTGTTAAAATAAGAAAAGGTTATGGACTGAGGAAGGGACCTGGGCTGGTGGTTTTTTTTTTTTCTTTCCTTTTTTTTTGGTGGTTTTTTCTTTTTTTCCTGCTTGTAACAAAGGCGAACCTTCCTTCTTCCCTGGTGTCCTTGGACTGTCATCTCCAACCTTTTGAAACTGTATCTGATTATCCATGTGGCAATTAATCATAATTAAGCAGGCTTGAGATTTGGAAAGGTACAAAGAAGGTGGCTATAGATCTGGCTTTTGTCCTGAGTAACCTCTTTTTTTCTTTTTTGGCTGCTGAATCTTGTGTTTGGAGCCATGAGAAGGAGGACTGAAAAACTGAGAAGAAAAAAAAAAAGAATGAAAAAGAGGCAGAAAAAACAGTACGTGTGTGCATGTGCGTGTGAGTGCGTGCATCTGCGTGTGTGTTTTAACATCACAGTCGCGAGCATCCTGATTGTTCTTTCTTTCTCTTTTGGACATCATAGTCCCTAGAAACTAAGTTCCAGCAAACTTGGAAGCAGTCCGTTTCCAAGAGGAAGCTAGGTAACAAATTACCTTTCTAATGCCAAGTGATTTGGATCCATTCTTACAAACCAGATTTTTTCAATTTATTACAGGAAAACATTCAATCATTATACACTGGCACTCTGTCTGGGGCACATGGAATACCATTCTACCCACTCCGCCCACATCCAGTTTTTAAAGGCTTAGTAAGCCCAGAATGTCTTCTTATTAAATGTTTTATATATTTATAATTAAAATACTGGACTGGCATTAGAATCATTTTAACAGATGTAACCTGACACAGGCTTTCTCTGCCCAGGGTCAGGCTGGGAAACAATGGCTTCTTTAACTCCTGCGTTCTGCTCAGGTTTCTGTTTGCACATGGGTCCAATTTGTCCCATTTATGATTAGGTTTAAGTAAGTTGATGTGCTATTTATTTAGGAGAATTGCCATTTCAGACTATTACCATATTCCCCTACAATATACATTACAGTGTGGTCTATGCCTGCACTGTCCATTATTAGGTTATTATAGTCCCGAATATGGTCCCAATTCACCAAAACAACAACAACTAACTTGATTCAGGCATTAAGTGATTTACTGCAGCTCTTTACGTTGGAATTAATATACATACTGCTTGCAAAAGCCAGCACCCCCCCCTCCTTGCCCCCAACCCTGAAGGCTTAAAAGGGCCATGTGCTGGCATGTGAAAGAGACTTAAATGTCTATGTAATTGATTTAAACATCAAGTATGAACACTGGACAGGGGAAACCAAAGGGGTAGGGTCTGTCATTTCACAAAATACCGCAATCAAGGTGCTGCTCGAGGGTGGCAGAACGGGGCTTATCTGCGTGAGATGCTGGTAAGACCTCACTAGCCAGCCACTCCTTGCCCATCCCATGGAGCAGGGAGCCCGAGTTTCTCTCTGTTACTAATAAAACACGCTCACTTCATCTTTGATGCAGCACCGAGGCAAGAGTGGGTGTAATTTATAACGACTGGCCTAAAACGTATGGCCGTTTCTTTGCACTCCTCCTTCCCCAGCACAACCCCCTACCCTTGCCTTAGAGGAAGACGTTTATTGAAACCAAAGCCCTTTTCAGCAGCTCTTCAGCTCCCCCCAGCTGTGGCAATCCCGCCCAGTCCCCTGCCGAACGACCAGTTGCCTTTCCCCGTGCCATAGGCATCGCCCCGCATGCCGCTAGGCTCGCCGGCCACCGCCACCAGTGCCAGCTTGGGTGGATGGTCTTCCACCAGAAAGTCTGAGATGCATTGACCCTCAGCAACAGTGACTGGGTCTTTTCATGGGTAAAACACACAATAATAAGTTAATAACCACAACATTGGTACTTTCCAAAAACTACAATAAAACAGTGGCCGAGCAGAAAACAGCTCTATCACATTCACCATCTCTCCCTGGCACGCATTCCTCCCCTTTCATTTGCAATGAAGTCATTGGTCACTCTTTCTTCATCTGGGAAACAGCTAGGAGGTTCCCAATCCCCTCTTCAAAGGCTTCATTTTCGGAGTTCTGCTAGGCATGAACCCTGTGCCCATCAAGGAGGAACAGTGCTCTCACACCAGCTCTGCCCTGTGTTTATTGTTCGTTTCATGATGGACATCTATCCTAATGGTGTGCATTAGCCCGATACGGTGAAAATTTCTGGCTTTTGGAACTAGCAGTGTGACCACAAGTGTGGCTGTTGGCAGGATGACCCTGAGGGGTTGGTAAGCAAAGATGCCCAAGGACCCTGAGCCAGGCAGAGGAGTCTGTGGTGGCTCTACGTGGTGGGGCAGCAGGCAGGGGATGGTGCCTTGCCCCACACCAGTACCAAGTGTGTTGCGAGAGAAGCAGCTGACCCAAGAAGCAATACTAAAAGCAGCATAAAAAGAGTGGGGCAATAAGGATGGATTTCCAGCTTGGGTGCATACTCAGCTCAACAGGCATCAGTAAGGTCAGGTGGCATGCTGAATTCCTGCAACAGGAGAAGTAAAAGTAGAAATACTGCTGGTTCTGAACTTGGAGGAGCTAACGGCATTTATCAGTGACTACTGAAGAAATTCACTTCCAGGCCAAGGCTAAGGCTGTGAATGAAGATGAAATCTGAGCTTGCTGCTTGTACTGCTCTGAGGAGAGGTAGCAAGAAGCCATAAGATGTGCTACAGTCACTGCAGGCAAAGAAAGCCTCGATCTCTGCCCTCTCCACAGGCATCCAACGCACAGCACAACTTCTGTCCAGCTGCAGCATGTATTAGAGGGCTACTATTTTTGAGCTCGCAAGCCACCCAGTTAGTAAATCACAAATATACCTGCTTCAATTTACACATACGTGTTGCATGATCTGTCCTGAGAATAACCTCTTAACAAACTAAACCAAGCCCCGAAAGAGGTTAGAAAATGAAGTTAAATGCTTCACCATCTGGGACTCAACCATGGCTAGATTCAATATTTGGAGTGATGGGAAGGTAAAAAGCAATTGTTGTCCTGCATTTACCACTTTTTTTTTTCTTTTTTTTTTTTTTTTTTCATAGAGATAAGAAAAGTAGAGAATAACTTCCTTTTTTTTTTTAATTATTTTTATTTGTTTTTGAATAGGGACTTTAAGGTGAGTCTTACTTCATCATCCCCAGGAAAACAGTGTTGCTAAATACCCTTAAAACTACAAGCCTGGAGTCTGTGAGTGTTTCTGCCTTTTGGAGGTGAAGTAGATTTCACAATTCGGGATTCGGGTCTGTCTCCTCCAGTGCTGCAGCTATCCACTGAGCTGAGCTCCCACTTGCCTGCAGCCACATTGGTTTAGGACCCCTTCCAGGTCATTTGGAAGTCAGGCTTGGAGCCTGCTCCAGACACACAGCCACATAATGTAGAGCTATGAGAACTTGGGAAAACCTGCTTGGCAAAACCCTCCTTTTTATCCCTTTGGTTAAAAAACCCCAACCAAAACCCAAAATACAACTGGTGTTTCTTTCCCCCAAAAAAACCCCTAAATTGACCAAGCTCGTGAATCTTGCCTGAGTTTGATTAAAGCCAATGGGGTATTTTAAACTGAAGAGGGAAAAATCAGGGCAGCAAGAATTTTTTTTATTTTTTTTTTTTTTAATTATGCTCTGGACTTTTTCCTCTAACGGACTCCCCGGCACAGCCCACCCTGCACACAGCCACTGGCACGTGCTGCCTTCTGCAGATGGATGACAAGCAGCAACACACAGCCCTGCAGAGCTGGCACATAGATGCTGGCATCACGCTTGCCAGCTAGGCTGCGTTTGGGGGAGATGGCACACTGCTTCTGCATGGGGAAAGGGGGGGAACCCTCCACTGACACTAGCAGCCCCCCCAGCATTCAGCCACAGAGCTCATTCCCATTCCCAAGCCCTTTCCAAGGTGGCAGCAGGCATGCTGCCTCAGGGGACGCTTCGGCTTTATCCTCCTTGTAAATCTGATCTCTTTAATTTTGTCGGGGTAGCAGTCCCTGCCGCAGGGACAGGGCTCTGGTCTTGCCAGCACCGAGGGGATTCGTTATGAGAAATGCTGAACACAGCCCAGCCCGCGGCTCCCTGCTTACCAGCACACTGAGGTCTGATCCAGGCAGCGGGTGGAGGATGCTGAGCCCCCCTGGCAGTACAACGGGGCTCATTCCACAGCTCAGCCACAACAGACTACTCCTGCTCAGCATTTTTTAAAAGATTTTTTTATAATGACTATGACCTCCTGTGGGTGAGGATCACACCTAAGGTTGAGTGGCTTTCCCTTCAAAGAGTCCAGCCTGGACTTAGAGTAATCTGTGGAGGTGTTTCCCATCCTGACTTCTCCTGCCTTTCCTTGCACACATGAAGTGATACTGTGGGTCAAAACTATATATCCTGATTGCTGAGAAGACAGACAGGAGTAACAGTAGGAAAACACAAGAGAAGAAAGTCTCAGGGGGGCAGAAAACTGAGCTCTGCTTAGAAATGTCTGTGGACCTTATACCCTACACCACGGCCACTGCATCACTCCTGCCCTGCAGCCGGGGCAACCTCCAATGCAAAGATGAAAGCCAGAAAAGCTGTGAATTGCTGTGGGCAGACAGCAGGGGAAATGGCCAGCCGGAGGGTGACTTGTGGGGTTGGGGAACACATGGAGTCCCACCTCCCACTCAGATCAGGTCCAACAAGATCAGAGTGAGTTGGCTGTAGGTGTAAGTGAAAGAAGTAGAAAGTGTATGTGCTGTTAAATTTCCCCAAGGCTCCTTACATTCGAATTCTGCTATTAGACCAAACACGGTGTTGCTCTTGTTCCTACAATGGTCCTAAAAACGTTGAGAAGTCTTGGTCTGTTTCCAAATCTGGAGCCACTGAAGGACTTCAGAATCATCCTAAGGCTACCTGGCAGCATGTGCAACAGAAGGTGTAGTGCCACGCTAACGTTTTAGCAGCTCCCCATCTCTTTAGTACAAGCTTTGTCTGTGTTATGGGACGATGATTTCAGAATTTGTTTAGCAAACTTGCAGCATCATGGTCTGGAGATTGCAATAGAGAAGTAAGAAATACAGTTAATACTGCCAGCAAAGACTTTCCCTGAAAATTATGCTGATATCCATTTTAGGTTGTGCATTAGCTTTTGTAGGCTGAAACCAGCAGTTGTTGTACTTTGACCAGTTCCTTAACCAGAGGGAGGGAGAAGCCACCTTTGCTTCCCACCTCTGTTTTGTGGGGGAGCTACAAGCAAAGAGAAAATAAGAAATAGGTCTGTAATCCTGAAGATCCTTTCATTTTGGATATTCACACTGTCGCTCTTCTGGAGCTACCATCCTCTATGACTATTGACTGTTTCTGTTCTGGTTATGTTAGTTCAGAGGAAAGAAAATTACTTGGTTTGTTTTTTTCTTTTTCCCTCCCAAAGTGTTCTTAATAGTTCAACTTGATGGACTAAGTATCCAGAACAAGCCACCCTTTGGGGGATTTTATATTGCCATGCATAATCTATAATTTTGCATATACCTGCTAGTATAAGGTATATGATTGACAGTCAAATCTCAGAAGTCAGTTTTTAAGACTATTAATACTGGATTTTTAGGTTTTGCTAATTGTAGTGGAAGGCTATTTCTAGAGGTCATATAGTTCCAACTCCCACTTACGGAGATCCAACTTGATCAAATTGTCTTGTCCAGGCAAATTTTATATATCTCCAGCATGTCTGATTCAGATACCTCTGTACTGTACATATCTCCAAAATACACAGATATGAAACGTGAACAAAAACTCAAATGTAGCCTCCCCCAAGCCATTTACATTCAATTCTCAACAGTTTTGGGGTTTGTTTTTTGGTTTTCTTTTTTTTTTTTTTTTTTTTTTTTCTTTTCTGAGCAGTGATCTTTCCAAGAGCTGAGCTCAGCTCAGGGCTGGAATTGTTCGCAAGAAAACCCTGTTTAAAAGTCTGTTGTAGTACAGATCAAACTGAGGAAACATCAGCCTGCCATCTGGAGTCGGACCGAGAGGTGGAACAGCACCAGGTTTGTGGCGATCAGAAACACCCAGCTACTACCGGCACGGTGCAGCGGGATGGAGCTGGAAACAACCTGTGACAGAGTATCCCTGGAATACATGAAAATTGGCTCAGGATACGGCTCTGCCTGGAGCCGGGAAGATGGGCAGTGCCAGCAGGTATGGCAGCCTGGGCATCCCTGGGGGGAGGCAACCGAGCCTCTGGCTCTGCCAAGCTCTGCTCATTGCTAAATCACAGCACCTCTCTTCTCTCACACTTCTTTTTTTTTTTTTTTTTTTTTTCTCCCCCATTTGCTTCGTGTTTACTCTGGCCTTGAACTGCTTAGCTTTGCTCCAGGCACAAAACCAAGTGGCTTTCCTCTTGTTCTTTTTGTACCTGGCCTCAGATACAGCAAACTGAGTCCTTAAGGAAAATACAATGCACTTTATGTTGGCCCCCTCAATACTGAATAAAACCCCACAGAAGACCCCGTTCCCACACAGCCAAATTTTACAGTCTAGGAGCAAGCACTCTCCTCCCCATCTCTAGGGAAGTGGAGAGACTGTATTTATTTTAGCAGACCGTTCATTAACTATCAGGATAAGGATGAATGGATGCATTCCGTTAGAGAAAACGGGGGGTATAAAAGTGCAGCTGACAGGTAAGCCCTGTAGGTACTTCTCAAAGCACCTGGAACTGCAGAGAACCACTGCAGAACTACAAGAAATCATTTTCCAAGGCAACTGCTCTCACTGGTCTTTTGGAGCTATTGAGAAAATAATAACGCTTCAAGGCACTGTTTCAGGGCCTTCCTTTAAACGAAGGTGAGCCTTTCCTTTGGTTTCAGTTTGTTTCAGCTCAGGACCTTAACTGCAGCCCTTGGACCTGTTTGACCCCAGATTTGCCTCGCGCAACCCCGCCGCACCCAAGCTGCGGCCAGAGCCCGAGCTGGCGGCACAGTGATCTCACTTGGCTCTGGCTTTTGGTAAAATGCGAATTTCCTGCTGGCTCTGCTTTGTGCATTCGGATTTTCTGCAGCCGAGCTCTTCACTCCCAGATCTGGGAGGAATAATCAAGAAGAAAGTGGATGTCAGGAAACGAAGCTCACAAGCGCTGAGGGTTTGCTTTCCTCTGTGGAAAGCAGGGAGGCTGCGGGTGCGGGGTTGGGAGCTGCCCGCTGCTCCTGCGAGCTTCCCCTAGCAAATGTCAGCTCCCCGCTCCATCATGCATTTACCTTTACAGCTTCGATGAAATGACAGCTACGAGATGTTGCTTTGCAGGAGGGAATAGCTCAGGTCATATTCTCGGCTAATGCAAAATGGCATAATGAAATGCTGATTGATACCCGCCAGTAGCCTGGCTCACTAGTTAGTTAACGCAAATGCAGGTAAAATCCTTGTTAATCTAAAATTTCAAAGCCTCGGTGGCCCTCGATTCTTGGAGGGAAGGTGCAGCCACAGCGTGCAGCTACAGGTGGCCTCTGTCCTTTAACACTGAGGCTTTGAAGAGGCTTAGATACTGATGGCAAGTGCTAACACAATTCTTACAGATTAAAATGAAATCAGGAAAGGTGCACTCAGAAACCCAAAGGAAGGCTATTCAAAGCTAAGATTGGTTGTGTGGCTGTGCAGACCTCAAGCTGGAACTTATATATTTCCAGACTTTCTCAAGTTGGCTGAGTTTCTTCAAAACTGAGTATTTCCAGCCCCTCCGTGCGACTCAGCCTCACCACGTCAAGCCAGGATGCGTGCACAGCTCCCCATTGCCAGGTAAAATGCTGCTACCAGAAAAGTGACCGTCGTTGAAGGATGAGTCTGTGAAGTTTTTCTGACAGCAAGCCTAAGCCTAGAAAGGAGAACCAGCGTTACTCCATAACCGACCATTTTGCCTCGGTGTTCACTTTTTTGTGGGAAATATCAGCATTTTGTGGTCAAGCTCATTATTTGCTTTGTACGAGACCAGGGTGTTTTAAGCCAGGAAATGAGCTCTGCTACTCATTCATGTAATCAAAGGGCCGAGTATTCCTACTGATATTTAATACATTTCATCTACATCTTTTAATGCATACATTGAAGTATACTGTGTCTTTAAAAAAAATCTCAGCTTTGACTGTTAATTTAGCTTCCTACATACAGTCTCATTTACTGTTATCTATTTTTATTCTCACTGGGGATTAGGTAAGCAACTAGCAGTATTTCCAGCTGTCCTTTTTGCATCACTATTTGAAAACTGTGTAGACCACAAAGAACATAATTACAAAAACAAATTGCTAGTACAACTGCTCTGTTAATAAGCAGGGACCTGTTGTAAGTTCTGAAACTCAGAGAGACCATTTCAGTCTTCTGTTTTCATTAAACTGCGGCTGCAGAGAGCAGATATAATTGCATTTCTTTTCTTTTTAAAGGCTACAGGTTACCTGAAGTAATTTGTATATTACTTTTTTCTCTGTAAGTCCAAATCAGTTCTCTCAATGGAAAACATTACATACTAGAGGTCATTCCACAAGTGTTTTGCATTAGTGCAAAAATTGCATTCATGTACTAAGATGTTTAAGCACCTACAAAGTTGTCGCCAAACATCTGCACTTCTGGTAGCACTAAATCAGCCGGGTACGTACGCAAAGCCAATGTAATTTATCTGTCAGGCAGTATTTCATTTAAAACATATTCCTGTAAAATATGAAATACTTAGAGGCACCCACTTTCCTATTTGAGTTTGACGTTTTCCATTACTGCACAGGCAAAATTGTCTTTTTAATGGAGCAAGAAAATCTTTGTGCACCAGGGCTCTAGCATTAGGAAAGGGGTTTCAATTTGCATTATGTTAATAGGCAATTATCAGTGTAGGAAAAACGGTGTGTGTGTTTTGGGGGGGCTGCTACCTCTGCTCTGCCCTGAAGCACTGGGGCTGGGATGATGCCGGACCAGGTGAGACTTTCTCCTGTGACTCCACCACAAAGGACCTCAGCATGTGATCCAAAGCTAAATACGAAGAAGCCAAGGTGCTGTTTCATAGCACTAGAGAGAAAGCCAGGTGAGCTTTATGAAGCTTGAGTTTAACCTTTGACTCAGATTTATGCGAGGAACCCTTCTAAGTCTGGAAATACCTGGTACTGTGTTTTACCATTCCCCATGATCTAAGAGACTTACGCTCCATGTAGGCTATGGCACCAACACGTGTATTTTTACAGTTCATGATCCAAATTGTTTATGCAGAAAATCTGAGCTGGAGGTTGATGGAGAAATAATCTCATTTTGTCCTATTCTTCACATTCTGCAAGGTACAGTGTTAATAAAACTTTTTCAATAAACAAACTAACCAGCCGTAAGTTGCTGCTTTTAATATAAGACACAAAGTGTCTGTATGATTTTTCCAGATTCTGCACCTGATTAATGACATACCACTTTGGCTGAATTTATGTTCAGGGAAAGTGCAGGGTGTACTTCCTTCACAAACAGAAACAATATGTGCAGGCTCCTTCTCTTACCTGCACCAGATGCCCAAGTGAGGAGGAGGAGAAGCGGCAGGGAAACCTCCCCACTGCGCTGGGTTCTTGGCCAAAGCGGAGGTAGAGGAGGGTGGCCAAGATCTGGGGACAGAGAATGTATTTAGGTTTATTTATTTAGGTTTTGCCCTCCCACATATGAACCAAAAGTTGCAGTCTGCAAACTGCTGGCTGCTGGCACTGAAGCACTTTGAAGCTATTCCACTAATGTAAGTTAATTCAATGCATGATATATACAAAATGAACAAATACAAGTAACTGCAGAAATGGAATATCCACTCACAGCAAAGACAACGAAAGTCATCAAATCCATCATAATTTTAAACATCAAAGCAATTTCTGATTGTACCAGAAGGCAGCATAGGTTCTGGATCAGGGATTTAAAGAAATGCATTGGTACATTCTGGATATTGATAATTTCAAAATTATGTTCTTAGCAGTGATAAAACAACATTCATAGAATCACAGCATGGTTTGGACTGGAAGGGACCTTGAAGACCACCCAGTCCCACCCCATGCCCTGGGCAGGGCCCCCTCCCCCCAGCCCAGGCTGCCCCCAGCCCCATCCAGCCTGGCCTTGAGCACTGCCAGGGATGGGGCACCCACAGCTGCTCTGGGCAGCCTGGGCCAGCGCCTCGCCGCCCTCACGGGGAACAATTTCTGCCTCACAGCTCATCTACATCTCCCCTCTCCCAGCTTAAGGCCATTCCCCTCATCATATCATTGCATGCCCTCGTTAAAAGTCACCTCTGCTCTGTATCTGATAATGCAGTTGTATATAAATTAGCCTACACAGTGTATTGCAAGTGAAAATTGAGGTCTTAATGAAGTGATAGAAAACTTGCTGTGTAAGTATACGAAGCCAGGACAAGACTCTAAATTTTAAAAACATTCCAAATGTTTGTCCAAAAAATAAAACAGTCTCCATGTTTAAGAGGCCCATATGCATCAGCAGCAAAGTTAACTGGAATGAAGAATGCTTAACATTAATATATGTTGGTTTATCCTAGAAAACTTTAACTCCCATCCTCACCTCTGATGCCCATTTCCAACCGTGACTAAATATTAGGAACTTATTACTTTATGTCTGGTCAGAATAAGTGGAGGAAAACTGCACCACACCATGTCATATAGCAGCCTGCAAAGCCAGCCACAGTGGAGATGAAGGAACGTGGTTGGAACTGCCAATCAGAACTGATGGGCACAGAATCTGGTCATTGGATTTTGCCATGAACAAGGGACACAAGTACCAGACCACCCAAGGTCAGACCCAGCATGTAGGTCTTGAAGCAAAACGGTCAGAGGACTACGTCAGATACGGACATCCCACACCAGACCATGCCTCTGGCAAAGGCTACGTCCAGCATTTCTTTCTAAGCTATCATGGAAACAGCAACACAACCTTCATCAAAGCAGACCCTGGCGTAAAAATGTTTTGGTCCGTGAATGTATTGCTCTGATACATCTTTTAGATCACTGGCTCAAAGCCTCCCTCTGCCCCATTTCTCCCACCCAGAGCACAACAGAAGGATTTTCATGGGAATGATTGCCAGCTGCCTGCTGGAGAGAGTTCCTCAGGAGGATACGGTCTACCTGCAACAGGGCAGAAGGCAGAAGACAATCTGCAAAGAGGGAGGTTTCTGGGCAAGCTCCGTGGGCTGAAAGGGGGGGTGAAACCAAGTACTTGCTTACACTGTTGGCCTAACTTTTAAATCAGTTTTTAATTGCATGAAAAGCCATCCTCATCCCTTTTGATTACATCCTTCTATCGCCCTCAGAACCACAGCATCTGAACATCTTATTAATAAAAGCTATTTTGGAAAATAAAACTCCTTTGGAATATATGAGGATTAACACTATGTATAGACCACGATGGCTTAAAAGAGATTGTTATGGTCTATTGTGCAAATACATATTTACTAGAGCTTTTGAAATACAGATCATGCAAATATGTATTCAGGGACTTTTAAAAATGCAGATTATTGACCTGACAGATCATAAAGGCTCCTTTGAAACCATTCTGGGTTACAGTATCATGTAAATACTTATTTAGGCAATTTTTAAAAATCTTTGCTAGTACAGTCAGTGAAAATCCTCATGAAAATAAATGTTTTTCTCACCTGACAGCTACAATGATTCAGAAAGCTAAATACCTTCCTCCCACACATTTACAAAATCCAGCTCCATCCTACCTGGGGACGGCAAAGCTGTATTCTGCAGGGTATAACATCACCTGTCAGGGAGGTGGTCACCACCCCAAGGCTGCAGAATAAATCCTTCTTGTTTCACAACCACCTGGTGAGCCCTTGGCTGGACATGCAGCTCTTCACCCCCAGCTGTTGGGGAGGACAATGGGGTGACATGTCTTGGGACAGACCTGGGCAAGCCCAGAGAGCACCTACATAGTCCTTGCATGCCTGGGTGTCCCACCATGGCCACCCACACACTACTGATAGGGCAGAGTGGTCCCAGCTCTCAGAGCAGAGGGAGAGCTGGTTTGGGTGAGAGCTGGCACGGGAGTTACCTGGGTCTGAAGCAGAGCTGGGGTTGGGGCAGTTGAGACTCTCGTCCTCTAAAAATCCATGTGCTAAAGTATGTGCTACAGCTCACGTTTTAGCTGTTCAGGTGTTGTCTCTGAGTTAGGAAGATGGCCAGCAGCACTTTGGCAAGCCCTTCCAGCTCCCCATGAGTAAGAAATAACCTTGTCCTCAGCAGAAGAGAGTGTGTTTCCAGAGGTCATGGCGAGGTGTGATAGCAGCAAAGGATGGGAGGTTGTGCTCTCCAACACCTTCCCCGTGCTCACGGTTAGGGCAGCGCCTTGAAGCTGCCTGTGAAGTGCAGGATCAGGTGGGGACACATGCTGCATCCATAAACATGGCCATGGAGCAGACAGACTGGAAAGCCTATCCAGAAAGCATCACCTGTAGCCAGAGGAGGGTAATACAAGGGGATGGTGGTTAAATATTTTATAGCAAAGAGAGAAAAATGAGTATTCCTCTTGTACAAGCCACGTCCAACCAGCCAGGAAGGTGTAACTTCCAACTTCCACGGCACAGGCTGCATTTCAGCTTGTCACTTTGGGGATGAAAAGAGTATTTCTTATTAGCAATTTCCTGAACCAATTGATATTCCCAGTTTTACACAGATCTCTGATTATTCAATATTACATCAATAATATAATGGCATTTGTTAATTCATGTTCATGTGCACAATTAAGAAAGCAAAAGCAACCTTTTATATACATGGCCCAGTAGTACAGTGGCTGTTACGTTTTGTTATGTGTTATAATAACACAGTCTTCCAAGAATTTGTGTATGTGTGTTAAACTGATTGTGCCAGGTGATTGTAATATTCCTGGAGCACAGACACTGCCTTGATGAATAGTGGTGTAAATGCTCCAGCAATTTTGCACATAAATGTGTCAGCTCTGGTCTACATAATGGAGAGAGGTCCTTTCATGGACTGGATAAAAGCAGGTTTATGAATCATGGAAAAACATGCTTCCCATAGAAAAAAGCATGTTATGTGAATTTTCTTCGGAAAGTCCTCAAAAAAAGAAAACCACAAACCAAACCTACCTGGAATCTGGCCAGAGCATTTTGGTGCTCTTTTGTCATTCTGATAGTTGAAGAGAGCTGTTCATGGTGATTAACAAGGGTGTGTGGGTTTGGGGTTTTTTAAGATACAACTACAAACAAAAGGCAGTAAATTTAATTTTCATTAGGGTAGAATTACTGCTTTCTTACTATGAGCAGGAATACACATTAACAAAAACTCCTTGTTACTTTCTCTCTGCAGATCTGGCTTCTATTTTCCTCGGCTATAGGAAGGTTTGACTTTGCATTCACGATTCAACAAGGCACCATAAAATCTCCCGCAAGAAAATTTACTGTAGGTATATAGTAAATCACGTAAGGGGTATGCACGCTCATTTACAAAACACAGACTTGTTCCATTGTATGAGCAACAATTAAGGGGCGCACCTCATGCACACCCCATTTTTAATGCTATTTGCTGGCATTTGGACAATCTAAGACAATAAAAAGTATCTCACAGTGTTATAAACAGAGCTGCATGGCAAAACCAAACTTTAGGCAGAGTTTGCACAACTGGTTTTAAATACTAAAATATTTTCTGGAGTTCTGAAATCAGCTTCTGCCAATTTTCTGCTCAGGTGATTCCCACTTCTGGGAGAGACACATTCTTGCTGATGGCAGAGCTACATTAGACTGTGGCCGCAGATTCAGTGCCAGCAAGAAACCTGCACAAAGCTCGGCTTCAGAAAGCAGTAGTCAGGCTTTGCTTCTTAGCTCAACCCCGGCTTGTGAGCTCTTCCCACCTGAAAAATAGTCCTGCATCCATTGGGAACTTTAAAGCTGTTATAAATGGCTACTCCTCTGAATGCTACAAACTTCACGGTGCAAACGGCCATCTCGGCATTGCACTTGGGCTAAATAAAAGAACAAACTCTCTTTTCCATTTGTGCAAGGATGCTGCAAGCCTGAGCTGGGGTATCTAGGTTAGATTCGTTTCCATTTCATTTTACATGTTATGTGAGGGGCATGCATCATTGTTGCTACTTTTGATGACAAACTTTTATCCCAGTGGGATCTTTCCTGAAAGAGCGCATAAGAGAGAGTTAAACACCACCCTGCCCTCTGGGGTTTGATGCTCTTTCTCTGTTGCACCTTCTGTCCTGTTACTGCTGTGTTAAGGAGAGAGAAAGGATTTTGTGCATTGGTGTGCTAGCCTTTTAGCTTCATAGGGAATTTCAGGGAGCAAACCACAGAAAGGCAGTAAACCCCACCTGCTTTGCTACTTGTTTAGGTGCCGATGGGAGGCAGAGCAAGGGAGAAGACCCAGGAGGGATGCTCATGTCCCCATGTGCCAGCGTAGGGTTGATGCCATGGGCACCCTCTGCCCAGCCCCTCATGCCCGACCTGCTCCTGGGCCTCCAACATGCAGCACAGAGAGAGGACAAAACACAAACGAGCTAATTAGCCTAGTCACAAGGCCATCCTCCATCACCATCCACTGGTCAAACCCACCCCAGCAGCTAGAATTAGGGGATTTGGGGAAAACTGATGCTGCCGCAGGGCCATAAACAGAGGAGTGCACCTGAAGTAGCCGTGACCCCCCCGGGGAGTGCTGGGGGAAGTGAGAAGCTGGTTACTGCAAAGACAAGTGACTGTGAAATCCTGTTTCATTCTTCCTGCAATAAAAGTGTGTTAGCTCTTCAAGGAAGCGTTTGCGGGGCTGTGCCACATCCCTCTCGCGGGGGCAGGACAGCATGTGTGCCATGCAGCCCCTGCCACTCCTCCCAGGACCAGCACAGCCCCATGGCCACAAGTAATTGTGCAAAAGTACAGTGGTGGTTTCAGCAGCCAGGAAGGCTTCTGCTTTGTGCCTCTGCGAGCCGATGCTGCGTCGTGTTGATACCCTCAGCCATGCTACATTTTGCACTTGGGTACTCAGTCTTGACATAGATGCACAGGAAACACATACTATATGTATTAGTAAGCAATAAAGGTAATTCAGTTAGGTTTTAACTTCTGTGGCTAGGTTCTCTTTGGTTTTTAGTAGACTGGCAGCTGACCTCCACAGGAAGCTGTATTTGGACAGTGGTGAAATAACATTTTAAGGATGCAGGGCTCTGCCAGGGACATTTGGGCATCCATCAGCCTTCCCTGCCTGCCTTTTGATTTTCCTTTCTTTACCTTATCACTACAAATGCTTTACCTTGGGTTACCTAAATGTTCACTTAAGGAGTGTATATTCAAATTTCATCAGGGAAAAAAAATAAAATCTAACAATGCTATTATCTCACAAAAACCTGGTTAAGTCAACAGCCTTCTTTATGGTTTTATTCTCCTCCAGCTGAACTCGTTATTTCCTTTTCACTAAGGACCATGGTATAGAATCAAGCCCTTACGCATGAAATACAAAACCCTCATCTTTTTGAGGCTGAAGGTGTTTGTTAAGAGACAAGACACAGAATTTCATACAGCTCCAGCTACCTTCACATTCATCAGCTGATACCTTTTAGATTAGTGAGAAGCAAACAAAAGTCACTGAAAGTGTAACCCAAGTACCAGAAGAATATAAATTCACATTTTTAATTTATACAGCACAGCTTCTGAAAAATTCCTCCTCCCAAATCTTACCTCAAATGTGTTCATTTTCCTTACACTTCTGATCTCAAATAACCTTGGAGGTTTCACACAATGCAGAGGAACCCCAGAAAATAATAAAGGCATTTTGTGATATACTGCTTAGTCTCTGGGATAAACCTGGAGCACTGACTTGTATAGCTAGAAGCTTATTTTTAGATCCTCCAGAGAATATGTGTGAAAAAGGAAAGAGAGAAAGAAAGAACAATTTAAATCATCATAACTTCATAAAACAGATTTTTTTTGTAAGATTATTTGATAAAATGTAGCTGAAAATATATTTACAATCAAAATGGGTTTACTGTGATTTTAAAGCCTTTGCCTAAAAAAAAAAAAAAAAAAAAAAAGTGTTTGCTTTGCATTAGCTCCTCCAAGAGGCCAAAACTGTTAAAAAAAAAAAAAAGAAAGTTAATGACGGTGCCTATTTTTGCTATATTATTGGAATGGCCTGTCTAAACCCAGACCCTTTTCTCCTTGGGGAGCGGGATGGCTGCCTTTGGAGGGGGGTTGCAAGGGAGCTCTAGCCCTGATGCACTTTCCGTGGTGGCCCCCAGCTCTGCCGTGGGGATCTCAGCAGAACAGAGTGTGGGGGCAGCCGTTCCCCTGGGAAAGGGCAGGAGCACAGCCAGGTTCCCCCCAGGGCTTGCCCACCACCTGGCACCACGGGCACCGCGGCTGCACCTCCACGGCTGAACCCCAGCTGACGGATGGCACAGAAGGAAAACAGGCTCAGGACGCTGGTAAATTGTAATTTTCTTTCTCCTTCCTCCTCTTCCCCTACCCTTCCTTTATTTTTCTTTTCCCTTTTCTTTTCCTTTCTTCTGTTGCCTTTGCAGAAAGGTGAGGCCTCTGCAGAAGGGCCAGGAGGGAGCAGGCTGGGTGGGAAAGGAAGTATATTTTACGGCACTTTCATTACTCAACTTGATGAGAGCTAATAAAAATTCTTAATTGAAAATAAGTACCTTAATGACAATATCATAATCAGGAGTTATATTTCCTATTTATTTCAATATAAAATACCTTGCTTTCTGAACGAATCAGAGCAAATTATTCAGAACAGTTTTACTTTTTGGCTAACACATTAGAAAGATAGTTAATACAGTTTTAAGTAGAATCACCTGCGGTAGGTTTTTCACTGCAACTTTCTTTTCTGTTGCTAAAAACAATATTAGATAGGCTCCTAATTGTTATTGAAACATATACGGTTGCTTTCTCATATCTTTATTTGGCTTTTCAGCTGGGGAGTCAGCATTTAATCCAACCATTTGTGACATGGTTAACACCCACAATCATTTCCTGTTATGCCTCACACTGACTATAGTGGGCTGCTGTATATTTTCCAACGCCCACTCTGCTGTCTTTACAATCAGATTATGCCATTAGACATAGACAATGAATCACTGTAATTGTTCTAATATGGCCAAACTGCCAGCAAGCATTAACCCTTTCTCGGGAGTTTGTAGTTAATTCTGTATGGACCTGTGGTTACAAGGTTCTAGAGACTTCGGGGGATTTATACTATGGAAAAGTTCATTTTAGTTAATAAAATAACATTTAAAGTGCTTGATTTGGTTTCTATGTCATGACTGAGAAGTCTAAGCAAAGACAACGAAGAAAAAGTTAATAAAGATAAAAACTGTGAATAGCTATTTTTAATCATAAGATCTGGAGTGAATTTTTGTAGAAAACGGCTTCAAAAAGAGAGAAAAGCACTTGCATATTCTGGGTTGGAAAATGAAATCATTTTGTGCTTCTTCAAAAGTTTTCTTCAGGATGTAACAAAGGCACAAAGCCAAACATACAGTCTACATATCCCACCCTAGCTACAGTGCTATGGAATGACTCTTCACACATACATTCATGTTGACATACTACACAAATGCTTCAAGGATACATGTTTCCAAAATCCTTTTGTTCAAATACTTGCTGTAAACTGGCTACTGATCAAAGCGGTGCTACCCTTTGCAGTAAGTAGAGGACTAATTGGAAATCAAAAGTCTATTAGCATTGGAAATGCCATTTCTACAGTGGTCTGGAGATTTTGCAAATAATTTGTTTAGGCCCCAAACTAACCATCATTAAATGAATGAAAGTCTCTATACAGACACCTTTTGACATTAATTTAGGCTGGTAATGTATCAGATTAGAGCTTAATATGAAATTCTGACTTGGGTAATTAAAATCTTATTACTTAAGTGGATATTCTCAGTTTAATGTGGATACGGGGAATCAGCTTGCCCTGCTCTACCCTTAGTCAATAGTAAGGAGTGAACCTAAAGCAGGAGGAGAGGGACAAGATCAGGCACCATGGATGCTGTGCCCGTCTCCTCTCTAGATCTCACAGCAGTAGAGGATATGCAATCACCTTTAAATTGTTCCTTTCATCTACTCATTTCTTCATATACACTGGCACACATAGTTTCTTGAAACAAGTATGCTGGTTATAAGAAAATCTAGAAGAGAATAAGTGAAAAACACACCTTTTTCTCTCTCTCTCTTTTTTTGTTGGTTTTTTTTTTTTTTTTTGTGTGTGTGTTTTTTTGTTTTGGTTTGGTTTGTTTTTTTTGTTTTTTTTCTTTTTTAGAACTCTTCAATGCTCCTGTAGGGAAGGAAATGAATGAGTCAAAAAACTATTCGTTAAATATAGGGAGAACAACACCTGCCCCCACAATACAGAAAATCTAGGCAGAAACATAACAAAAAAACCATGAAATTCCAGTGCCATATATAGGAAATATATACTGAGGGCAGCAAGGCACTGGCACAAGTTGCCCAGGGTGCCCCATCCCTGGCAGTGCTCAAGGCCAGGCTGGATGGGGCTGGGAGCAGCCTGGGCTGGGGGGAGGGGGCCCTGCCCGGGGCACGGGGTGGGACTGGGTGGTCTTCAAAGTCCCTTCCAACCCAAACCGTTCTGTGATTCTGTGATTCCATGATTTTATGATTCTATGATATATATGCATAGAATTAGGGAAGGCACTGGTGCAGAAAACTGAATTATTTTAAACCCAAGAGAAGCCTTGGAAAAAGTAATGTAGTAATGAAAGTTTTAAGCATTGAGTTCAGGTAAAAATGCAGAAGACATGCGATACAAATATCTCGATAGCTCAAGGACTAAGCAAAACTGTGTGTCAACAGGGGATGTAGGAGCTTATTTGTGTGAACAGGGCATCAGCTGGCACCAAGACCCAATGTTGCTGGTGGCAAACCTTTTCTTGGTATATACAGCCCTGTGGCAAATCTTATGCCATTGAACCACACACTCCAGTTTTGGACCAAAGCTGCTTTACTGGTTGCACACCTCTCTGACTCAGTGTTGGTGGTTGGCACTTGCACTCATTGTAGGCTGAATCTCCAGCAAAGCCGAGGTCCCGGTCTCCTGCCATTGAGTGTCCGTCATGAGACGTGGGAAAGGGATGCAAACTGTGTCCTGCCTGGGACCTTCAGTTCTGAGCTTGCAAATCCTGTATCTTTTAATGAGAATGTGTATGAGCAAGATATGACTAAGGACTGGGGAATCCAGCCTGCTATATGTAATGTGCTTTAGGAACTTTTGGGATGAAGCTGCTTTATAAATGCCAGATACATCACCGTTACTTTCACTTCAGCTTTTATAACTTTGGCAAAAATGTTCCTGTCAGGATGAAACTTGGCCTGCTTCTCCTGGGCTTGGGAGGGAACCTTTTTTTTTCCAAATCTGAGGAATCTGGTTTGGCAGAATTTCAGTTAATTTAATGCAGGAAGGTTGAAAACATTTGACACTAAGACCTTTTTCTGAACTCAGCTCAAGAAAGCTTTGTCTTTAAATGCCAAATTTGGCAAGCTTTTACGAGGCTCTTTTTTGGAAGATTTTCCAAAAAACACCCAGTCTCCTACATTTCTTAGTAACATATGTTGCACTTGCCATTCTTAATCTAGTTTCTTAAATAATTCACTACTGTTGGTACATAAGGTACTTTTATACTTACTGAACTGAACATATATTTCAATATGTTTAAATCATATTTGAAAATCAGTTTGCAAACAGGGCACCACATCACCTAGTGTTTGATCTAATCACAGAGTGCACTGCCATTTCACTTGATCCAAAGATTGTTGAAGTTAATGTTAGGATTCCTTTCAACTGCATTCAGCCAATAGCACATGTGAAACAGAGCAAAAGTTTTTGACAAGCAGAAGTGATCTGAAACTTACTGGATATTTTATTGCATTATTGCAGGATAACATTATTTGGAAAGAAGAGAAATGGTAAGCAATATATATATATATATATATATATATGTATGTATGTATGAAAAAGAATTACTGGAAGCATCTTGGGAAGGCAATAAAGTACCTAATGATAGCTAGCTAGCTAGACAGATAGGATAGACATTGAAGATGTGAGGAAAACCCCCCACTATTCACAGCACACTCGGTGCAGCTCACCAGATCCTTTTGAGAAGGACTCATAGCAAACACAGTATTGTGCATGTTTTTGCCATGCTGCAGTGGAGTACAAACAGCAAAAATGACTGACGTGGCAATTGCTGCTCTAAAAACCAGCTTACCCATTGTGAGGCTTTGGTAGTGCCCGTGGGAGGATGCTGGCAAGGCAGCCCAGAGCCACCAGCCAGGAGCAGGGCAGGAGAAGATGCACAGGGATGAAGCAAAACTGAGACCATAAGGGAGGAGGAAGGAAGCTGGTGAACAAAAACCCAACAAAGTGGTACGCTGGGGAGAGAACAAGAAACCTTGGACTTTCTGGCATGTGCAATGAAACGAAATGTTCTTCTGGCATTTCTAACCGGCTGTCATATGGGCTTGGATATCACAATTTGCTTATTGAGATAGAAAAGCTGGTTCAGGAAAATGGAATATATGTTGGTCTCCATGAGAGTCTGAGTGCTGATGGTCCCTCAGGTGCTGCGCTGAGGTTTGGACATGTCATAAGCTGCATAAGTTGGCATTTGGGTTTTGTTTTGATTTGTTTTGTTTTATTGTACCTCCTTGATTTTGTGTTAAAGATGTAGACTGACTGTGTAAGAATCACCTTAGTAAAGTTGTGAATGATTTATGACATGAACAGTCCCAGATAAGTGTGGGGAGTGAAGGCGGGAAGTGCCTTGCTGGTTTCTGTACTACACAGCTCAGCCAGAAAAGTCCATTAAGTTCATGCACTCAAAAAGAATAAAATCTCCTCAACACTCTGGCATTTCAGCTCCTTTTACTGGCATCCTCAGCAGCGGGACCCTTTTCTCAATGTGTTAGACAATGCCTGTCCTTTCCTTCTGTTGGTTCACCCACTGACAAGCCACATCCTCAGCTAATGCAACCTGATGTTTTTCAGAGTCTCCAGTGCTTTTAAACACAGAAAACAGTAAGTTCCTTCCATCATATCTTTAGTTAATTCTCATTTAAGAGACTGTTAAACATTGTGTCTTGCCTGCTATTACTAAAGCAGGACATAAGCAAGCACACAAAGTGGTCCAACAGCCATAAAAGATCACTTTGTAGAACTGAGCATTCTGGAGGACTTCCATATCTCCCCAGCATTCTAAACACATAAAATAATGATAAAACGTTTCACTGTCATACAAACCTGTGCACATGGGTACACATTGTACTGCTGCAGCAATATTACCAATCTTAGTACAATGGTTCAGAGCCAGGACAAAAAGTGGTGATGTCTCCATTTCTCCATGGTGCTGTGGGCCTTGGCTGCACCTTATACAACAGCTGTGGTCAGCAATAACCACAGCACGGACCCTTCTACCAGGGGCCAATTGCTGCACCCTCTTTCCAAGGTGACTTGAAGGACCATGCTTTGCAGATACATTAAAATCCCACAAAAAATCAAAGGGAGAACTGAACACTGAGTTCCTGCACATGCAGACCTCCCAACAAATCCTTTCCTTGAAGATGGGTCACAGTAGTACCAGCTTTCACTTTTATGGCATGTTTCGTGTGCAAATGCACCTGGCTGATAGCTGAGAAGCTTTGGAGTGTTCCTGCCTTGGGTCACAGCAGTGTCACTGCAGTAGGTCAGCCTTGGGAGTGACTTTAATGGCATGGGAACTCATGGCACCCCATTCAGGAGCCTATGGACCACGAGGAGCTCTGGTCCACAGCATGTTTGTTGACAGGTTATCCCACATGTTTTGGAGGTGGATCTGAGGATTTAAGGTCAGTATTTGGAGAGAAGAGCAGATGAACACACTATAATGCCCAGCTTCAATTCATCTTCAGGTTTTGAAATTTGAAATTGATCTACTGCACTGAAAATAAGGCAAAGTAATGATCAACATGGCTCTGCACAGGCAGAAAAGGTATCTATGCTGGGCTGTTTAGAGTACCCAGCCCACTCAACAGGATGAGTACGGAGGAAAGAAAACACATCGCTGAGGTATGATGACAGCTGAGGTAGAACAAGACAAGGCAAGCAGCCAGGGTGTAGCCAGTGGTGCACAATCCATCCATCCATGCTCCAAAACGATCATTCCCTTCCGCTCATACCACTCCCTAACACTGTGGACTATACCTGATAGCATGAGCAGGACAAAGGGAAGCTTGTGCTGGCTGATCAGTAAGACGTGTTTTCAGATGGCGAGGAGAGCTATGTGAAAGGGCCAGTGCACAGAGAAAAAGCAGTCACATTTTGCCTTTGTAAAAATAAAAAATCAGATTGTGCATTAACCACTTCACAACAAGGGAAGAAACAAGCAAGAGTTAAAACTGAAAGAGAAATGAAACAAAGGAAAGCTTTCAAAGATTGAATAAAAGGCTCCTTATATTCTATCTGCCTGGGTATCCTGATGTGTGCATGCATTGTATCTTTAGGGAAAGGAGAGTTATTTTCTTAGATTCCTGTAAAAAAAAATCTTTTATAATTAATAAAATAAAATTAAAAGAAAAGGTCAATCAGCATAATCACAAGAAACAAGACATGCCTGTGATTTTCAAATCTGCTGAGTTTAAGTATCTTTTCTTGTGTACAGCTGGTAGTAAGGGAATATTTTTTTACTTTTTATTCAGAGCTGAGTTGCAGAGGTCATGGTAAACTGGAGCTAGGGCTATTCAAAGTTATGCTCATGCTTATAAACTATCTTGACTGCTATAGGCTCTGATATTTTCTTTAGAGACAAAACATACCCTCACACTCACTCTTCAGTATGTAGTTGAGCGATCTCAGGAGTCTGAGCTTTGTTTTTCTTTTAATTTTATTTGAAACTCATCCAAATCCTGGAAGGGTTTCAAATCAGGGAGGGATCTTACCCAAGGACTCATTTTTAAAGCAGAGTCATATAATGCAACATTCTCTTTTCTGGACTTCATGTAAAATGTTAAACTCACCAACCATCAATTCAGTAGTGTGTGTTTTCACCACTGCAGTGGGTTTCCAGTAAAGACCTTCACTCCCAGCTGACTGTCCCAGAGCTCCAAAACCAGGTCTGCACTTCTGCTCCACAGCCACCCTCTTCTCATTAGGAACACCTGGCTAGTCTGGAAGTAACAACACGTTGATGTCCTCCTCTAACGTCTTATCAAAACTACTTTTTCAAGGCAAAATAATGGGGAAAGAAGAAGCAAGGAGGGTCGCTAGTGCACTACCACAACCATGATACTCCCCAGATATTTTTCTGAAGCAGTTGACTGCAATTTTTGACCCATCTAATGATGTTGATTACACTATCAGATTCTATATTGAATTTTATAGCTTGATGAATAAAATTAATGTGTTTTTAAGTCTAATATATATATATTGTATTCTACTAGATAGTACATCTTACGGTATCCTACTATGTGTAGTATTATATCCTAAAAGGAGGTCTAAAGCCTATTACTTGAAGACAGGGCCAGTTACGAGTCTCTTACATGTTCCTGTCCTGTTCTCTGAGCATCCATAGGACCTCCATCCCAAGGCAGCTCCTTGGCCCCCTGCTTGCTAACCCCAGACGAGCTGACACGCAGTGCACTGCCAGTTCCTCCTCTCCAGCGAGACGCCTCAGTGTCATGCCTGAGTAACACCTGCTGGATTCTCTGGTGAGGCATGAGCTGGACTTGGCTTGCCACCGCAGTGACAGGGACGGAGCTATAAAACAGATCCTCCAACACGATCTCCAGGCTCTGATTACAGATGCTCTGGATCACAATGCAACACGGTACAGTTTTTCCTTTAGCATCTCATCCTATTTTACAATATTTTACACACTTTATGTAACAAATATAGTAGGATGGCAACATATTTCCAGAGAGGGAGAGAAACAAAGTGATAATATCGTCAACCTAGAACACTCTCATTGGATGAGAGATTGGAAGGGAGAAGGTCAATAACAAAGGTACAATAGCTGCAGTACTGAAATATTTTGGGTTATTCCTGTATGATACAGTATTGTTTTGCAAGACGTAAGTGGGGGCAATGTGTGTAAGACTATTGGAAAGAAAAAAAAAAAACCAAACAAAAAAAACAACAGGAAAAGATCAATGCTTGACTGAGCTATTTTATTAAATTCCCCCTGGATTTTGTCTGAGACTTAAGGCATGATACGATCAGAGCAGATTGCCTTGGGTTATTCCACTCTGAAGTTGTCCATATATCTGACATTGGTCATGACATATTTAATTTGAACTGGAAGTTCAGATTTAATGGTTGAATTCAAGTGGAACGGGAAGCACATAACCAAGTCGGGACTTACTGTCCATGACTATTGCTGCTAACCTCTCTCACAGGGTATTATTAATGTGTGTAGGATCTGGGAAGAGCTCTGTACTCTCAGAACAAACTTGGATATAGGGTGAGAATCCCACTAATGAGTAGTAGGACCCAAAGCAGTTTCCAAAGGTGAGGTTACCCTACTGAAAACTCTATGTGATGCAGTTTGCAGGAATGAGGTGAACCTTTGGTTTCCACAAATCCAACAGAAATTTTAGTGCTGACTGTAATAGAGGCAGCTTGCATCCTTAATGTAAAATCCCCAGGAAAAAAAAAACAAACCAACAAAAAAACAGAACACCACAAAATTAAAGAGGATGAATACTTACAGGCTGTCTAGTTCAACTGCCCTCTCATTCCCACTGAAATTTTATTTGGATACAAGTAAGTATTTTTTTTTCATTGTTTACTGTACCAATTAACTGTTATGAAAAAGTCTACCCTGACAGGTTGACTTTAAGAGTATTTTGAAAATTGCACTGGACAGGATTTAACATGTACATGCTATTATCTACTGAAAAATTAGAATCAATATTCAAGAGTTCAAAACAAGTTCTTTTGAACATGTTACCCCATGTCAAAATAGTATCAGTAAAGTAGAAATGAAAAGACTACATTAACTGAAGTTACAATTAGTAGCAGAAGACTTGTTAGTAGTAGCATGTGTGACTATTTCTACACTTACTTTCTATTACCACACTTTTTCCAATCCCAGTTATGCTCAGCCTAATAGGCACTATTAACTTCTTGCCTTGACCTTTCCACAATGAACAAGTCAGCAGAGTCAAATCTTTTTCAATGCCTGTAAGAAGCCCACTGACTCTGCACTTATCTGGATTCAGTAGGTTTTGGCCTCTCCATGAAATCATTACAGAAACAAATCCATGCGCACTCGCTTCCAGCAAAAAATAAACAGCAAAGAACAGACTAAAAAAGTGAATAATTGTCTGAGGGAGGTAAATCAAAACAGCTCTAACAATGCTGTGTGATTCCTGCTTTGGTTTCACAAAGTCAGGTTTTCTGAGTTTTGGTTTTTTTGATGTATTTTTTTTTTTTTAATTTGATGGCTATGTGAAAAAACAAGTACCTTAGGTAGCACCAACTGCAGAGAGGGATGCCAGCTTCTCTGCTTGAAGTGTTTGCGTTTCATATAGTCACCTGTATTAGATGGTTCATGGTGAGACACATGGGTCTGAAGAGAAGGGAAGGTATCCCTCCCTGGCTGTCTGGCCACAGGCAGAGATACAGACAGCGGCCTGGTGAAGAAAAATCACATCTGCTTTCATAGCAGATTCCTTTGGCAACCTCTCCACCTGCCCAATGCTGTTTCCAGCCCCTCCATTGGGCTGGGACGATGATCCTGCATCATTAGTTGTGCCCTGAGTAGAACATGGGTCTGCTCTCACCTCCTGCAAAGGTGGATCTACTTAGCCCGAAGGCTTCTCAGGACCTGTGGTCTGCATGGCGCTGAGCTCCATGAGCTGTTTCTCATGGCCAACCCTCCACTACCCACCATGGGGGTGATATGGGGGTCACAGGGTTGCTAGCCCCTGTGCCTGCAGCTGACGCCACCCTCTGTGCATCTTCCTCAAGTATTTCTTGGAGTTTTGGACAGCATTATTAATCTGAGAGGCACTTATGGACATATATGGGTATCCACCTGATCACTGAAGTAGTTTCCTCCTCCTATATGATTCATTGGGAGGGAATTAGGGTAAAATGTAAAAAGTATGCTGATGTAATGGTGCCTTTTTCAGGAGCTTGTTCATTGTCTTCACCTTGAGCTTTCAGATGGGCTAAAGTTGCAAAGCAAACAATAGGAAATCTTCCTTTGCAATCACGGTAAGAAAAAAAAAAAAAAAGAAAAAAAAGAATGCCTTTATAGCCTACCTCAACTCTGACTTATCAAACGCAAGGTGTTTGTTAGATGCAACAGGTTCCTTCCTACGAAGCAGTGTTCTTACATTCCTCACACCCCCTGTAGGCTTTGAAATCAGTGTTCAAAGTGGACTTTCTGAATTCATGAAAACCCACAGGTCTATAATACATCCCTAATGGAAGTCAAACATGACACCCTAGAGATAAAACACAGTGGCCTTACCCTCTGTTCACAGTAGGTGTCTGTGTATAATAAATATTTTATTTTACTACAAAAACAAATAACTAAACATACCCCCTGTGTTTGTTCTGAACTCTACAGTAGCTTTTGTGAGTTTACTATATTTCAAAGCTGAGATAGGAAACCACAAAGTCACATCAGTTATATTGCATGCTTGCACAAGGCGAGCCAGTGCTGCTTCCAGCCCTGCCAAGCTCATGGCTCTGGCCCTCCAGGAGAGGACTCATGAGAAGCCCGGCTTCAGGGTGGAAAGCCCACCAGGCACAGCCCCAGCTGACAAACAGTACATAAACCCAAAAGAAATCCTGTTGGTTTTGCTACTTTCAGTGTTAGGTGATGGACCTGCAGGACGTCAGTTAAACCAGAATGTGTGCTCTGTTCCGCTGCAGGATCTGGGGCACCGTCATTCCAGGTGGGATACCCAAAATATATGGGTGAGCTGACATCAAAGGGGAAGCACAGAAGCTCCTCTGAGCTATTTAACGTATGGCCATGCTCTCGATCGTACCTGTGACTATTGCACTTCTCCATTATTGCTTTGTTTCTTAAGGTATTTGCTCTGAAAGAGATAAGTGTAATACGAAATAATTCCTCCCTTTTTTTCCCCATCTTCAGGAATTCTTCAGCTGTGGACCTACAATTATGGAGAATCTCATCAGCTTCAGAAAACCATGGGAGAAGACTGCTAGAAAAGAGAGCCGTGGTGTGCAGCCGAGCTCCACGGTGAGGGCTGTGACCCTCACCACAGACCAGGCAGCAGCACCAAGGCTGGCAGCAGGCTCTCCTCAGCTTAACCTCACTAGCTACATGTAGTACAAAGCATGCTTACTGAAAGAATATAGCTAATATTCTGTTTCCTGAGGTCTTCCCGTTGCTCCTCTGGCTCTCAGGATTCAGTCTTGTCTTTGCTGCTTCTGGACATACATGACAGCCACACGCAGGGGAAGGGCACCCTCCTGGTGCTGGGATGCCATCCCTACAACTGAGCCTGGAGGATGCTTCAGCTGTAGTATTGCAATTCCCCCCATCTCGCAGCACTCCAGATGCTCAGGCACTTTTCCATCAAGTGACTAATGCCTGCTAATAAGAAGAATGTGATGCTTCTATTGAATGTGGATTAGGTTATGAGACATCACTCTTATTTCAAGGGCAGTGTCGAACCACCCAACTTTTAAATACGTATATATATATATAAAAAGGAAACGGAGAAAAGCTATCGTAAATGTGCAGCTCCTGATGAATCACTGAGTTCTGACAGCTTTACACAGATATAACTGCACCCAGCCAATTTCTCAGCTGGTGTAAACTGGCATCCATCCATGGACTGTAATGAAGGCAGGCCAATTTACACCAGCCAGCTGACCCATTTTTATTGATTTTAAATGATTTACATCAAGCTCAAGATGGAGTAATACACTGTTGAATCAGGCCCACAAAGTATGTGCCCTAACCTTACATTATCGGGGAATTCAAAATTAGGATTTCTTGGTCTATCATTATTTCATGCTTTTACATCTATCAAAAGCGAGCTTTTCGAAGTGCTGCACTGTGAGAGTGTCATTATCCAGACACAATAATAAGAGATTCAGGCACTGTAAAAAACCTTAAACCTTGACTTGTGGATTTATACAAGACATTTAATGTTATTTTAACATAGTATTTGGTATGTACTTTTATATGTTTCAGTGGCTTATATCATCATTCTTACTGTACTAAAACTTACATGTCCTTTTTCTTAAAAATTATCCTTGTGTAAATTTTTTGTAAGCTTTAGGTTTATTTTATGACCCATAAACTTTGACAATATATTAAAATCTTGGAGGAATTTAATATCAGTAGAAGATTAACTTAAAAAATCATTTCTCTGTGTTATAGAGACTTAGACATATCTAGTATGTTAAAAGGTTTAATAGCTGTTTGTAAATTTTACTGCAACTGTCAATAACTTCATAATATATTAAACCAGTTAATAGGTCAACGGAAAATATTTATAACTTGCTATAAACTGTTTACCTAAGAATAAACTTAATTTCTAATGATAATGAAACATAAAAGTCAATGAACATTAATTTTAATATTATATCCTAATTTAAACACAGTTTTACCATTTGCTGTAAATGCTGTCTGAGCAGAGGTAAGAGGTACTGATTTTTCTAACTCTGGTCAAAAATCTCAGAAAACATCACCAGTGATGGGAGTTTACATCGTCCTGGGAGAAGAAAGCAGGAACAGCTCTGACACAAAAATGCCATATACATGAGAAAGTACACTTGAAAAGATTTTTCTCCTATTTGGTAATTTTAGATAACATTTCCTCCTCCACATATCTTTTAAAAAATAGATTTTTGACATTTGATATTTTTTTTCACACCTAAATCACATATTTTATTTCAGTCTAAGCCTAAGCATGCCTGGTCCTGCAGCGTGCTTCATCCCCTCACCATCACCGCATGCTGCAAGTGGCAGTGCCCAAGCGGCTGATGTCGGCAAAGGGTCCTTTCCCCTTGATTCATAATCTCTGACCATGCACTTGCTAGTCAGGGGCAAAATTATTCCAAATTAACACTGCAGATGTGGGAGCTCCGTTCAAAAATGTCAGGATACACAGATCCCTATGGGCCTCCAAAACTTGCAAAATAGGGAACATCCTTGCTCCCATTACGCCACCTTCCAGGCTCCCCACTTGCATCCCGTCATAGCTTATTTCAGCTGGTTTGAAGAGACCAGCGGTCGAATCTGACCACGATTCAGCAATACTGGACCAGGCCATGTTTCTGCTCATTCCCTTGCAGCCTGTTGCTGGTGAGTCAGCTCAGCTCGAAACCTTCTCTTCTTGCACCTCCATCACGTAGTCATGAGCCTTTATACAAGTAAGGGCTGGCAGGTCTCTTGCCGTGGTTTTCATGTTACAAAGTCGATGAACTACACCCAATTAATTTTTTATATTTATATTAGGCTTTATTAATCTAGTATTTTATTAATAGATTTTTTAAATATTTAATCCCAATTTTTATATGTGGTACTGAGACTTATTAATCTACTAAATTTTATTAATAGAATTTTTGTAACTTTCTTTTTTTTCCCCCTTCAGATCAATTATGTAATTTTAAAAATATTGCAAGACCAGACTGAAAAACATACAATCCATCCTATCGGATCGGGATGTATAAGGATAACGCTTACCCATTCCTCCTCATTCCCCACCAAAGTGTAAGTGCTGTGACCTTATTTCCTCTCTGTTCATGCCTGCTAGGGTGGCTGCAGACAGACCTGAGAACCAGCAGCCCTACCTCCATTTCTAATGAGCCCTAATTATACTTTATTTGTGTGTTAAGACTAGATTCAATAGCACATGACTCCCCTGTTCAGAAACTCTTCTTCAGTTGCATATCCTGCAGCACCTTATGGGATGCCATTCTGCTTATAATCTGATTTTTTTCCACTTCCAAATTAGTAACACAGTCACATAGCAAATTGGAATATGCATGTAGCTTCAACACTGATATGGCGTTGCCTTCTCCTCTTCCTGACACTTTTGATGTTGTTCCCTTTCATCGTCGTCACCGTCCTGCTTCTGCAGCAGACTTCACATCTAAGGCCTTGTGCAGGGCATAATTAGAAGCAGCAGGACCAAGACATGAAGATTGGGCTCTTGTTTTTCAGGCAGCAGCTCAGGGAAGGGCAGCTGGCCCCTCGACAGTCACTGCATAGATGAGACCACTGCCCACCCCACAGGGATGTCCCTGGGCATCCCAGACCTCCCACTGCACCTTGGCTTGGCCGCTTGGTCGGCAATGGGAGGAACCCAAGTCAGTGGGGATGCTCTTTCCCAAGTCACCTTTGGCAAAGTGAGGGAAACATCCCCAAAAGCAGAGAAACTCCCTCTCACCTGTTCCATCCCAGGACTTTCCCTCCCAAGCAGGGCTGGGAAGGGATGCAGAGGTCCCTTGCTGCACTGGCAGAGCCAAGGGGAGCTCTTGCTTACGTCTAACTGCTGCAAACCAGGGACAAGGCTTGCCATCTTCTCCTACATGTCATTTTCTTTCCCTTACAAGGATACAAAACAGGGTTTGTGTATAACAAACTCTTTGCCCTGCATTGCACTCTGTATCTTGTGTTCATGTGCCCTTTCCCAGTCGGAAAGGCATTTTGCTTATAAACTTCACAGTTTCACTACAGTGCAGGAAAACCAGACAGCTTTCAGTTTGCTGTTGCATAAGAGGCGTCTTAATAATCAAAGCTTTTTTAACAAGAATAACCATTTATCTCAAAAAAAAGCACTGAAAGAACAGGATTTATTGCAATTTTGTAGTTGGCTGATCCAATCATGCTTGTTTTTCTGGAATGGGTTGGTATTTGGAAAATAAACTTCTTGGTATAAGAAAATGTGTGCACCTATCCAACAAAAATATTCTTTTAGCATGAAGGAAGGACAGTACCAGCCCTTCCCAGCTTTCAAGCCCTTGGAGAGCAGACCCCAGGGTGAAGGCACTGAGAGCTGATCGCATTGGAGCAGCTTTGAGGTCTTTATTCCACAACTACAAGAGGACGTGGGCAGCTGCGAACAAGCTTTGTGCTCATTATAACATCTCTTTATTCCTCCACCAAGCTTTGCGGTAGCACTGCAACGATTTAGGGGCTCTCTGCCTTTTGGGTGTCACAAGGCTCAGCCCAATACTTGGCCAACATGTGGCATCTTGATGGTTTGGTGTCAGAGGAGCTTAGCTGTTCTATAAGCTGTTGCCACCTATAACCCCTCTACAGACCCTTAATTGGCTTGCTGGGCTCATCTGGTGCTGTTTCATGGGAGACGTCATATTCCAGCGCTTTTAAGACAAAAAGATGTTTCTACTACTATTAATGATAATGGTAAAGCTTGAGAACAAAAAAAAAAAAAGAGAAAAAAAAAAAAGACAAAAAAAAAAAAAAGACAAAGACACAGCTGTATATTTACTCAAAACACTCCACTATAAAATAACAAAGTTCTGAAACAAAAGGTACCTCATCATCCTGCTGCCACCCCACTGGGCACCACACTGAGGGGGTCTCCAGCACGAGAGCAATTTTCTTACAATACCTTACATTCTGTGAAATTAGGCACAGTCTATGTGTTAAGGAGGGAGCATCAGATCAGTGTTGGCTTTGAATTTCCTTGCCTTTGTCAGCCTCATTATTACAGCTCGAATGTTATTAAAATGCTGCTCTTCGTCTGTTAATAATCATTTCACTTCTCTATCTCTGCCACATGAACTTTAGAACACTGTGAAATGGGTTTTGTAGTTGCATGTTTTTTTCAAGTTCATTGATCAAACATTTGTACATTTTAATGTTATAAATAATTGAAAAGCCTTCATTTTTCAGTGTTAAAATTAAGTTTTCTGTTCTGCCTTTTAAACTAGAACAAGGGGAAGTGTAATTTAAGCCATGAAAAGGCTGCAAAACACGTGAAACTCTCTGTAACCCTTTTCTGTGAGACTCTCCTCGTTTTACTTTGATTCTTGCAAAGACTGAAGTGTGTACAGCCAGCCCTTGACAGGCTCCTCCAGCAGGTTACTAGCTAGAGGAGTTCACCTATTTTCAGAGAAGGCTTTAAACACGGGATGGATACAAGGAGACTGTTTGAAGCCACCCAGCAGGTTTGGGAAGGGTGGGGGCAGGGAGTAGTTGGAGGAGGTGGGTGCAATGGAGCCAGACAGGGATGTTCAGATGAAGGACAGCAGTTTACATCTCAGTGCACATTTTTCTTCCTTTCCCAATGCATGTGTTAAGTAGGAAATAAACCTATTGAACGAATGAACCCAGCAATGACCCAGCACACATGGGAAATAGGAAGGGGAAAGCCTCTGGGAAGGAGGGGGGAAGCAAGATGCAAAACTGCATCAGCATCACATACTATGAATATAGTGAAAAGCTCCCATTCCTTGCGGTCCCAGACCTTCATGCTACACCAGAAGTTTTAGCCAAACACCATTACAGCTACAGAAAGGGTGGCAAGAGACCTTGTCCCTGTATCAGCCCTCAAACTGGGCTGAAAACCAGACAATTAGATATCCTGCAGTTTGTGCAGATAACGCACAAGTCTGTGAAACAGCCAGCAAAATTAGCAGTATCTGTTTTTTCTGTGGATCTGTTTGCATGACAATTTAGTAATGTCAAGTGTGAACCCTGGGGTCTTCCACTAAAGAACTAAGCCTCACTCTAAATCTAGGTCAATGACAACCTCTCACGTCAACCAAAGTTAATCATCGGTACTGCTATACAAACTGCTGCTGGGTCAGCTGCTGAAATGAATTAACGAGGACCAAGCCTAGTATCTCCAGTTTTTGGATGAATATCACAAGCAGATGCTTATCAAAGAGTTATCAGAAGACACTCAACCTCCTTCATTGAGAAGCTGTGCTGGGAATTTTCCTGGGAAGGAGTTCCCATGGGAGATGACTGAGGCTTCCTGGCTTTAACCAGAATGGAGATGCTGTGGGAACAGCAGATCCCAGATGCTGGTTCAATTAATTTTGCCGGTGGACGCAGCCTCCAGACTGTCTTCATCCCGGCAGACACACAGACATGGGAGAGGACGCCTTGCCCACCAGCGAATTTTATGCTGAACAATCATTACACAAGATAAGGTTCCCTGAAAGTTGTGATGAAAACTATGACTCTTTACATTAAAAGAGGTAAACCATAAAGACTGGATGTTTCTCCACCCTCTGACTGCTGTTTCACTCACTATGAATTTTATGAAAATCGTGTTGAGTGAAATGGAGATTTACTGAAAACACTAAAACCTGTGTTGATGGAGCAAGCTACCCCTGAGCGATCGCTCTGCCTGAATTCATTTCAAAGCAAGCATTCCCAAAGCCGCTGAGATCCTGAGGCTGGGCAACAGCATGTAAAGGCAGAGCCCATTCCTCAACGTCAGCTTAAGAAAATGGGCAAAGACATCTCTGCATCAAACCCAGTTTGGCCTGAGCTGTACCCCAGTGCAAAAGCCAGTTCTAGCCATCCGTAGCAGCATGCTGTGCCATGGGTGTTAAAGTGAGAGTCAATGAGCAAATGGCAGGTTGAAAAAAAGAAAATTGCAGTTGTAGCCTATTTGTAGCACCACACCTGTGTTTTCAGAGAGCTGTCTCCAGCTGTAAACTGGAAGAACCATAACGGGGAGTGAAAGAGCAGCTAAATTAGGCACCAGGAAATTCAGTAAAACAAACAGTTCCCTTGCTATCAACCACAGCTTTGATTTCCTTTCTGCTCCCCCCTCACAAAACAATAAGGGTTAAAAGGAGTGAAGAGTGAAAAAAAATTCAAAAGCATATTGAACCAGGCTGAAACGGTTGGTAGGGCGAGTTTCTTTTCTCGATATCACACTGTTAGCTCCAGGAGATCAGGAGGAAGGAAGACTTAACTTCTCTCCCCAAGAGACAGAAAAAAAACCTCAAGAAATAATAATTAAAAAAAGAAAAAAAAAAAAAAAAAAGCCAAACAACTTTCAGAAACGCTCCCAGGCTGAATGAACATCGCACTTGTTCTTACAAAATCCATCACTGAGTGTGCCTCACGCGTTGCTGTTACCCTCCTTAACAGGGGGGCATTTGGAGAACGCTCTTTAGGCAGAAGTCAGATCAGCGGGGCCAGCTCCGTGCCACGGGCAGCAGTCACACTGTGCCTCGTGTGCTGTGGTCCCTGCAGCATGGGTCCCCACCCCCTCCCTGAACAGGTCTGGGGAGCCTTTTGCCTCTGGTGCTGGTTTGCCCAAGAACTGACACGCTGTAAAGAACATTTTGCAATTATTTCTTGATGCTTCTGAATGGAAAGGATTGCCTGGTGGTGTGCGGCATTATCAGCCCCTCCAACAAGCAATCCAGCCTTCAATATTAATCTTGGAATTCTCCACTTCTTCCAAGTTTTGGTCCACAGGAGAGTTTCCTTTTTTTCCCTCTGAAGCAAGTGGCTTACTGGTGGGGATGGATTAAGACAAATACAAGCAACACTGTATGGTAAATTCTTCTTTGTATGACAGCTGTTTTGAACGTTTTATAGGACTGAGTAAAACATTGCTTCCATATTCAAAAAGAGCTTCAGCTTTTCCAAAAGAGTTTGGCTCCTCTGCAAGAAGTTCAGCTGCTGATATTCACTTATTTAATTCTTCACCAAACATGCAGAATCTCTGACAACCATTTGTTTAAATTACTTACACAACTTGCAGTTTTAATCTTTTTTCCTATTAATCTGTGACAAACCATGGAATTTAATATTTTTTACCATGACTAATGTATGAAATTTGTTAGCTTTGTCTGTAACTTACAGAAAGCCCTGAATAATTGAGCCTTTAAGTTTAAAGGCTTATATTTTGTTATTCTAGCTGTGATTACTTGTAATGGTTTGAGGAACCTAAGGGGCTTTAGTGATGGGTGCCAATATAAAATACCAAAACTTAGCTTAGCCCTCCTCATTTTCCTCTGTTTGCCTCCAATTATTTTTTGGGGGAAAAAATGAAAGAAAATAAACAGGAGATAAGATGGTGTCAGGGGAGGGAAGAGACCAGGGAATTAATGTACTATAAAAGCTGCATAAGAGTAAACAGTTTCTAGCACCTCTGCCATCAAATCTCAGCCTGATCATTCTTCACCCTTGTTTAATGCCTTACTTGCTGCTTTACACAGTCAGCCAAAGATCACTGTGGTGCAGTGCTGTCTTTTTAATTATCTGGCGTACATATTTCAATAGTAATAATGATAACAAAAAATGTAAGTGAATAGTCAGGTTTTCTCCAGCCTGCCGAAGCCCCAGGTCCTAAACAGATATCTACTTTCCCAGAGTCTAGCACAACCATGAAGCTCTTTGGGTTCAGTAAAGCTCTACCAGATGGAGACCCTCAGGAGACACAGGTGGAGTGCAAGGTGTACCTTTACAAGATGAAGCCACGCTTTTCCAGGTCATCTCTACCGAAGACACGCAAACGGTTACATTAGTAAATTGCCAAGTGAACCAGGAGAGGGAGAGAGAGAGAGAGACCCGATGAGCCCGCTGTCCCCAGCCACTGCCCAGGTGTTGGTACCAGAACGATGGGGCAGGACCTCGTCTTTCAACAGCACTCCAGCCCACATCTGCTTTGCTAGAAAGCTGCAAGGAGTCTGGTGCAGAAAGTGCTTGCTCATGGACCCATAACGACCCAGTAATTGCTCAGAGGACAATCTCTGGAGGACCATCCCTTACCCTCCATGTGGCAGGGTGAGACCGAAGACAAGGAGCATCACAGCGACTCCTGAAAGACAGCATGCACTGGTGAGGTATCTCTCTCATCTTGGAGAAAGAAGAGAGGACAAAGAGACTGCTGCTGCACATAAACACAGGAAAATGGGTCTTAGAAGGAGGAAGAATACAAAGTGATCTAATGGTACATTACCCTTAAAGCAGAGAGCACAGCGTAGTACGGAATGCCTTCGAACAAGGATGTTATATATATATTCCTCAGGTCATGTTATTTCTTTTAAATATTAATCAGAAAAATTGGAAAGCTTTATTATAAAGATGACAAATGCTACTGTGCCTCAAGGAAAGGTTGCGCACAGGATGTGCAAACTCATACTTATTTGATTCAACATGGTGACTGTGGGCTGCACTTTTAATGAGGGAAATAAAACATCCTCTTAATTGGCTATAAAAGGATGTGCACCACAGACTTACTGAAACATTAGGCTGCATAGTTAGGACCTACTTTGTAACAGTGCCTCCTTTTTATTAATATTATTTTTATTGGTTGTGTAATCTATGAGTTTATCTGTATTATAGGAACAAAAGAATTTTTTTTATTTTTTTATTTTTTTTAAGGGAGAAAGAAAGAAAGAAAGGATATTCTACACAGGGTAAATTGAAAACACTAGTGTACCCTACAGAGTAATAGCACTTTATCATGATTTATACATGGGAAAGTAACTGTTGCCAAAAAACATAGGTGACCTCTCTCTACCCTATATTAATAATTACAGTATGGAGATGGAAGCATGATATGCAGGACACTCCTCTCTGCTACAAAAAAAGGGGGGGTCCTGTTTAAGATACGGAAAAAGGAGGTGAATCTGACTAGTAAGTGTCGACAGGCATCAGATCTCATGCAATGAAAAACATATTATTGGAATTTACCCAAAATCAGGTTTTATTCCAAGTATTCATACTTTTTTTTTTTTTTTTTTTTTTTTTTTTTAAAATTTAACGAAGAACACACTCTGAACACCCTTTCTGGTCAGGCTTTAGCAGACACAGACCACCTCTCTGAACCCTGATACGAAATACAAACTATAGGAAGGGGCTGACAGAGGCAGAGCTGAGCTCTTGGTGACAACATCTGAATCCCAGGTAGAGGGGTTTGGAGTCACTCAAGGGACTTCTTGCATTTATTAACAGGTCCCTGCAAACACCTACCCCCCCACCCATGAGATGAAGGCCATTTGCCCTAGATGAGTTTCACTGTAATATTAAGGAGAAAGGTTAGAAAAATCATGGAGAACACCAAATGCACCTTTCATATGTATGCCACTTGTTTTTAAAGCATCTTCCCTGGTCTCACCCCTGCAAAAGGTTAAGCCCATCCTTTAAGGACCCATCTGAAGCTTCCCTTCTAAATAACTACAGTTATGACACCAGAATAGAGCAAAGATCCCACGCAGGAGGCTCACCAGCTCACTGCCAACACAGAGATTGCTGTGGCTGTTGCCAGCCTCCCTACACAGGTCTGAAGAGCCCCATTCCCCAAGACATCAGCCTTGATATGCAATTTAATAAATAAAGCAGAAAGCACCCTCTAGAATAGAGTGCAGAAAAAATTCCAAAACACATCAGCAAGGGCTGCTTTGGTTTACAAATTTATGTTGAAACCTGTTAGTGATTGTGTTCATAATAGTTTTTATAAAGCACCGCAGGTTACAATTTTAAACTTGACATATGATGGAGCTTCCCGGATTAAATATCCTGCTACTTTTTTTTCCCAGAAGACAAGGCAGGAAGAATTCTTCTTCCAACCTCCACAGCTTATTTTCCAGATTTTTGTACCCTTAGGCTTATTAAATGCTGATCCAGAAGGAGCATGCCATCGCTCTGTGTGCTAACTCAGTACTCCTTTCTTTGTGCACCTCTGGGCAGGCAGCAGTGGTTCTGGACAAACCACAGGTGAATAACAGCACTAAATCCTGTTGCACGGGGGAGGTTTAGCTAGAGCAGTGACAGTTCTTTCTCCTAAAAGCCAGGGTTAAATTCACCCTTTTTATGGCTGAGACCTCTCAAGGGAGTGGTCAGGAAAAATCTGACACTCACAAATATTTTGGGTCTTGATTTTATACCAAATCTTATGGCAGGCATCCTGCAGCATCTTTATATCTGGTAAGATGTAGCAGAAATAGACTGTCCTGATTTAAATTGCCTATACTATATTTTTCTTAGGTGAATTTTGTTTCTCACTGAACCTTTCAGGCCCTGGAAAATGTAAAACTAAAGCAGGAAGCATAGGTTTAAATTATGTCAGACAAGATCAGACAGTGCCTGGAGCAGACAGGCTCTCTGCAGGTCCTCGCTGTAATGCGGCTCGGGCAGCCTTCTGGGAGAGGAGGAACAACTGGGGAGCAGCGAGCAGAGCTGAAAAACATGTTAGGAAAATAACACAGCTCCCTTTGCTAGGGTTCACCACTGCAGCTTGCTGCAATGTGCCTGGTGGGGCATCCGATTGGCACGCTTCCCGATTAACCAAAATTTGTACTATTACTTTGTTCTTTGCAGCTTCATGGAGTGGTAGGACCACTGGCACTTGAAAAATAACTGTGAGCGTTGTGGAAAATACAAGGAGTAGTTTCTTAAGAAGGCATCTGGCTTCTTCAGAAAATTGAAATTACCAATTCTGCATCACAATGCAAATTCCAGAAATACTACAGCTTATATATTTGAAATTAGGGGTGAGTATTTTTGCATGCCCATTACTAGCAGCAATTATTTTGATACTAGCTCATTGCTAAAATCAACACTCAAGTCCACTTTATCCTATTTCCAGCAATTATAGCTACTTCAAATAGGGAATTTTAATTCAAGAAGTATAATAAATGTCATTCCTGTAACACGTACATTACTGTAATCTAATGTGAGTAAGAAGTCACTTGAGATGGAGAGACGCAACAGCCCCTTTAGGGCTAGTGCCATAGCGGAGGCAACAAAAGGGAAACCCTCGTTAATCCATTGGAAATATCATGTTAATAAATGAAAATGAGATAATGACTTTTGTGGCTAGCTGAATCTTGTCTAAAGCCTCTTATGAGCTTCATGTGTCTCAATTAGGGACTATGTTACAAGGTAAAAAAAAAAAAAATCAGCTGCGGGCTGAACACAATAAAAAACAAAAGTTAAATAAAGAAATGTACTTGGTATTATTATTATTGCAACCCTCCTGCCTGACCTAGAAGTGTCTTATTGTACAGATCCCCCCCAAGCTCCCATTACAGCTTTTAATTGGTATTTCAGTAGTTGGTCCCACAATGCAAGAAAATCATGACTACAATTTGCTTTTTTCTTTCATATTGAAGGTCAGTAAATCAAAGTCCATTTACCCTGTCTGATGCCACATCACACAAGTTCACACGGATAAACTGTTGTATTTCAACACCAGCAGGAAAGTCACCACCACCCTCATGCATTGCAATGCCAGTGCAGACCACACTGGGAACAGCAAACAGCAGGACAGACTTAGATGCCCACTGGGCATGGGGACCATGCAGCATTCCCAAGTTTTGGTGTTTGGGCAGGGAAGGACATCAGTTTTCTGAGGTTTTGGTGGAAGCAGCTGTTTGACTCGAAACCAGACTTTCTCTGTTTCAGGAAGAGCCACCTAAAAGGTGCTACATAGGAACCTTCCTTATTTTGTCTAATCCTAGAGTATTATCCGGGTTGTCCTTGTACAGCAAAGACACTTATTTTCCAAAAACCCTCCACTTAATTGAGATTGTCAGTTAAGCAATTAAATAATTCTACACCCTCATTATCTGGTATTTAGCATTCAAAAATGAAGGAATTATATGAGCAAAAAAAACCCCAAACCAACAATGGACAGAGATCATCATCAACTACTGGAAGTGACTGAGTCACCATCCCTGGAGGAATTTAAAAAACACGTGGATGTGGCATTTAAGGACATGGGTTAGTGGTGGACTTGACAGTGCTAAATTAACAATTGGACTCGATGATCTTAAAGGTCTTTTCCAACCTAAACGATTCTATGATTCTAACTACTTGACTCTTTTTCAAACCTTTAATTGAAATATCGCCTCTCCAAAACATAATGAGGTTAATTTTTTCCCTGTTTCTGTTGTTTGTTCTTTCTGTTGTTTTGTTCTGTCTTAAACACAAGGTGGTAGTTCTTTAGGAGTGCACTTATTGTAAGTTAATTCGGTATTCATGGAAATAGCAATTATTATAATTAATTTGATATCCATGTAAATGTCACGGGTGTTCCAGTGGCAGTGCCATTGTCACTCAGCATCAATTAGGCTGCGCTCTGCTCTGCTCCAGTGGTGGAGGTCCTTGCTCCAGCCCTTCACAGGGGCAGGGTGCTGGGGCCAGGGACAGCACAGACGTGCCCAGCTCTCACTTTGGCCCGCTATTTCTTGCTTAAGAAAAAGCAAGCTTAGAGTGACATGATTAAATAAAAAAATATGCTTTCTCTTTCAGAAAGGTTTTGTATTTTGTGTGTAAGCTGCTTCATTTCCTTTGTGCTCCTCCACCCTGTGCAATTCTGAAGACATGCAAAACTTACTACAGGAGAGTTTACAACTTGATGTATTCACTCCGTGTTCCTCTGCTCTTGCTTTTCAGCTATGATATTTGAGTGGGACAGTTTGCTTCTGAATCACTGCAGCTGCCAGGATTTCAGGAATAACCTTCCATCTGAAGGGCTATTTCTGTGTGCCAGGCCTCTGACATCACTCTTGAGAAGAGTTCAGGGTTTTGAGCAGGCCTCAAATTCCTCATTCACCTGGGAATGGAAGCACCCAAAATCACTAGAATTTTTCATATTTCTGCACAAATAAATGGAGATGATCCAAAGGCCCTGAGGGAGCGAGGTGCTCGGGTCACACTCAATTCAATAGGATTTATTTCCTTGAACCATTTTGGCCCCTCTCAAAGCCGTCACTCTTTAACCACGCCAGCGACCGACTGTGAGCTTCAGGAGGCGTGACGTCGTGGGAGCCATCATGATTACTTAAAACACAAAATGAGCATGGCTAAGGTCAAAAGTTTTTCAAAAAGTCTAATATATACGTCCCCAGAGGAGCCAGCTCTATTCACCTTAATCCTGAATCAACACGGTCTGTGTAAGTACAGGCTTGCCGCAGCCCGCACGTCATCCTTTGGGGGCCCACTCCTGCGCTTAAAGTTGGATGCAGGAGCCTTGATGGATTTGGGCTGCGATGCATATTGCCGGGGAAAGAAACCTGGCTCTGCTTTTTGAGTAGTTGCAAAATATCGTTAAGGCTTTACTTCCTACCAGCCTCTAACCTCCTGCAGGCACCGGCCCCTCCAGCTCCCGAGCAGGCACTGAGCCCTGCCAGGCATCCAAGAAGGCTTCCCCCTGCAAAGCCATGTGTTGCCTCAACTGTGGCACACAGGAGCAAGCAGAAAGAGGAAGGAGTGAAGAAGGATTCATTTGTCTCTGTGCAAACCAATTGTTCTAAAAAGAACCCACCAGATGCGCACACAGTACCTGCAAAGAAACCCCGTTCATGTTAAATTTTCCACACGCAGATGAACAGAGAGGGTTTGACCTCAAACAAAGCAACATCGTAAGTCAACAATGACAGGTCTTAAAAAAAAAACCCAAACAACACCACCAAACAAACAAAAAAAAAGATTAGCATTTCTTGTTTCTCCTCTTCCTAATGAGAAACTCTTGTTTCTGGTGCAGAGCAAGGCAGCTGCTCACTGGTCATCAAACCAGATGCCATCCTTTACTAGGTGGCACTACCGGTAATGCCATTATTTCTGCATGCAGGCACTAAAAGCTCTTTTGTGCTTGTTTCCTCTGACAGAGGTAAAATCACAGAGTGGGAAGCATGTTCCATATGAATGATGGTCATTCTGGCCATTGCTGTTCTTCAACTCACGTACAAAGGGATCACGGAAGATATTTGCTGGATTAAGCATGGGTTTTGCTTGCATTTGTCTTCTGGTCATTTATGATGCAAGTACTTCCACTCCACAGCACAAGGGACAGGGAAGCGTGTCCCCGCTTCACACACAAGTAAATGTAACTCAGGTTGTCTGATTGAGGAAGTCCAGTGCAGCACTCATGAGTTATTCCTGCTTTTGGCATCTGCAAAAATGCAACTTAAAGCTAGACTTCCACAGGCAGTTTACTGACCTATCAAGAAAGTGTGCAGGTCAGTCTCAGGGATATTTTAACTCCAGTATAAATCTGATAATTTATGGTTTAGCTGACAGTTCTGAACTGAGTTTTGCAGTTTGTGCTCAGGAACGGCTCAAAGGCTGGCTGGAGGTTGCGGGGCGGAGCTTGGGCAGACGGCAGTGACAGCTTGCTGTCGTCTGCTCCTCCACCTGCATGCTTGTGGAGATTTGTAAATGGAAGATACTGTGGTCTGCCTTTTTGGCCATCAAATCTTTCTTTTTCCTGGAGCTGGTTCACCAGGGATGTTTCAAGTACCTTCTGTGGGTGCTTTACCCTACCCAGAGGGCAAATGTTTACCTACAATAGGCCTTGCTCTTGTGTTTTTCTGTCTCCCCTTTTGAGGCTGCACCCATAAATACAAAGATGAAGTCCCAGTTCTTTGCTGTACTGATATCTCTTCAAGCAAACAAAACTTTGCCTTACTCACTATGGCAAACAAGCAGTTGAGCCCCATGTCCCCAGCAGGGACCTACGTCTCAAAACTCTTTGTGGATAAATTAAAGATTTCTTCCTACTCCAAACCTTCTCATGGTTTTTAGGTGAAGTAACTGAGCTGCACAACAGGCTCAAAGACTTCATAAAACCAGTTATTTCAGCAGGGTAAAAGACTAAATAAGATGCTCTTTCTGGTTGCATTGTGGAGCTTCCCCCCAACCCCAACATACAGCTAGGATAAAGTCTAGAAGTTGATGTTGTCTCAGCTGAAAGACTGCAATCAATTTTAGTTCAACCCAAGAAAACACACAGATTCAGCATTCCTTTGCCAAAACACACAGCCTCCTTGGATTTTAGATTTAGCTTCTCCTCAAAACATTTGAAAATGCATTAATGGACTGCTTGCTTATACTCTGAAAGCAAGATCAGACCAAATATCAATACAGGGAGATATGTCTTGAGATACGTATGTTGCACATCTACACAAAAGCGTCTTTTTGTATTGCTCTGCTGCTCACAGTAAGTGCACAGTAACAATTTGCATTGAACTCACATGGCTTTTCTGCACAAGTCAATTCAGATCAATAGAAAAAGGCTTTTACAAAGAAAACAAGTGTTGTGTAGAAAATAGTTCAGGCAGTGAGAACATTTCACAGTTGGGGTTGGCAAATCAACGTACTTTTATCTGTAGCAAAAGGAAGGCCTGGCAGATTTAAATTGCGTACCAATTTCCATCACGTTCAGTGGGTTAGAGTCGCATGGCACTTGATTAGGCAGGTCACAACACTCCATGCAGCAGGATGAGTCACTGGCACACAGTGGTACACACAGCTCACAACTGGGAAAAAAAACAAACATGTATAGGAACCAGGTAAGGCAACCCCGAGCACTTGACATCAGTTGAGAAGTCTGGGATGAAATCCTATTGATGTGAACAGGACTTTAAAGGGAGATCTGAGTAGCCTTGCAGTGAAGTTGGTATTATCTTTATAAACTGTGCACTCCATCTGTTTTGGTGGTTATGTAATGATGCGGTATAAAAAGGTTGAAAACTAACTCACTACTTGAATTGTGAGGATGAATTATGAACTGAAAGAGTTCTCACTTTTTTTTCCCTGAATAACAGCTATTAATGACTCATTCCTGAAGACAACGGGGAAAGATGTAGAAAAATGAGAAGCAGGTTCCAGAATAAACATGGTTTCATTGACACAACAGCTTCATACTCTGGGAAGACATGGAGTTATTCCAGCTTCCACCTGTTCTGTATCTATTTTATGTTACCGTTAAGTAACATGAAGTAGCTGAAGTAATAGTTTCCATTTAGTTCTGGTAGACAATAGTATCAAAATTAAGAGAAAGGAAAAAACCGTGACAGGGAGCTATCAAAGCAGGCAGTTTTGAAAAGAAGGACACCTGACCAATTATGTAGAACACTTGCAACTTGCACTGCCCCTTGATCTTGGCCCTACAAATGGTTGGCACAGCACGTTAGAGCATTGTTTTTCACAACAGTTTAATATTTCCTGCTTGTGGTCAGATAACAAATCCCCAAAGAGCTTCCCCATAGTATTTTAGGGTCATCCCCTAGTCAAACCCATGAAGAGCAGAAGTATGAGCAAATCGAGCAAACCAGCAAATGGATGTGAACAACTTCAAGCCTTGAGAAGCATTTGCTTCCTTCCCATTAGGCAAAAGTTTTATTTATTTCTTCCAGCTGAGTCTTATTTTAGCCATGTTAATTTGCCAACTGTTTGTAATACGGAAAAATAAAAAAACCCAAACAAAAAACAACCCACCCTGAGCAAACATGGTTTAGTAAGTGGATTTGAATAATGCTAAAAAAAATATATCTGTAAGTGGCTTTATGCTGTGCTCATATGATCTGATGGAAAAAGTGATTTTTTAGAGCAGAGGGTAGACTGTTGTGCTTGCCTGTTCTGGCTCACATCACAGCAGCAGTGTCACTGAGCATTGAGGCAACAGTGGTATTTCTATTTTTGTGCATTAAGATCAGTACACATTGGATAAGAGAGCACACATGTAGCTCCCATTACTAAAAAAAACACCCATGTACTGCTTCCATTTTTCTTGTGTTGTTTCTCTATAGATTAGTATACTAGCACAGTTTTACAAGTGGACTGATTTGCAGGTCATACACACAGCAAGAGTATTTGTAGATCAGCAATAAAATTACTAAGATGCCTGCTAGGTAATTCCTTGTAAGTCATAGCATGCAGACACACATTTCCTTTGCTCAATGGCGCTTCAGGACCGATGCACTTTTTGTCTTCATCTGTTTACACGAGCCTGGTAAGCTCAGACACTTGCATGTGTTTAGCTTGCAGCAGTTTGAGTTTCTGCTACTATCCTTTCTAATAGAATTCTTCAATATTGGGAATCTTTATTATAAAAAATTCCTTGTAAATATTAAAGGATGGTTGTGTTGGGTTCCCCCCCCCCCACCCCCCCACCCCCCCCACCCCCCCGCCCCCTCCAATTTTATTCTTCTTTCCATCTGACACCATGAACTTGTGGAATCCTCACTCCCTGGCCCCAGTTGGGAAACAAAGTAAAAAGGGCCTCTGGGAACAACGCAGATGTGCCAGGCAGCAGAGGATGCCGCTTATAACCCAAGATAACTCCTCCAGGTACAGCCCTGGCCTTCCCTTGTTTCACTTGGGCAGCTCATCCAGACAATCAAGATACCACCTACCAGCTGACCCACCAGCACTGCCTGTACAGTCATCCCTTCCTTGCATCTCTTAACAATTAAATTAATTGTTTGGGGTTTAACTACATAACCAGTCAAGGTAGAGGTTATGGTGGAAAAGGATGGAGCTGATTTCTGCCCCCCACCCCCAGCTCAATTAACATCTCCCTGTTTTTCAGCACAGTTAGATGGCAATGCAGGCTGCCTCCTTTTTCATCCTGGGTTAGCAACTGAAGAGTTTCTTTCACCCTGCTTGAATCAAACATATCTATATTCTTACTTCAGCTACTTTTTTTTATTTGTATTTATTTTATGGACATACATTCTGGGATTCTGAGTAAATTTAAAGAGTTTATCTGTAGTTCATCTACTCTCAGATTCTTCCTCAGCATCTTGAAATCTTCAAATCAGATCATCTTTTAAACAGCTTGTTTTTCCCTCAAGTGAGTACATTTCCAGGTTTCCCAGGCTTTCTGCACGTAGCAACTTCACAAGTGCTTCTATCATTCCTGCTGTCCTCTGCCCTTTCCAATCCCCAGGATGTCCATTTGATGTTGCAGTGTCCTACCTCGGGCAGGGTAGTCCGCAAAGGTAAGTACTTTACAATATGCCAGATTAAATTCTTATATCTTCACAGTTCATACTTCTATGTAGGGTTTAGCTTCTGCTTTGCATTAGTACTACAACTCTTTCTTGCTCAGAGATCTGCACAACATAGCTGTTCGGCATATATCCTCACAATTCAGAGCAACACGTTTAAAAAACTACTGTTTGTCCCAAGAGGAGGTGATGGACCATTCTCTTCCACGCTTTCCCAACCTTGCACAGAAGTTCTCTCCAGATTTAATCCATCATCTCCACTTCAATCGCCTCACTGGATGCCACCTTTACTCAGGTTTTTCCAGAACACATGCATAGAACTATAGTTTAACCCTCAGTTCCAGTTGTAGATTGGCACCACCTCCTGTTACACCTCACATTCCTCCCTCTTACACCAGCATTACTCCAACCCACAGCCCAGTTGCCCAAGCAACCCTTTCAGATCAGTGCCATGAGCCCAAAAAGGACAGAATTAAGCCCAGTGCTGTCACCCATGCCTGCTTTCCACATTATCTCCCTAAAAAAATTCCACCAATTCATCAGACAGGATTTACCCTTTATGAAACCATGCTGACTAGTTTATTTCTCCAGATGTTTTGTGATCTCATCCTTTATTAATGTTTCTAGAGTTTTGCCTAGCACCAAGGTCAGATGTACTGGTCTATTATATCCCAGCTGTTTTTCCCTAGTCCTTTTTATTATTTCCCCCCCCTCCCCCGCCCCGTCCCTCCAAACAGAGGTTGTGTTTACTTCTTTCTAGTCCCTTGGTGTCTTCCTTGTCCCAAAGAAGCAAAGAAAAAAAATCTTCATTTATTGAACCAGTAATGTCTTCAGTGATCTTGTTAAAGATTCCCTAGTATATAACTCCTACTACCTTGGAGCTTCCAGGGATTTTAACTTATACAAGATTTATTCTAGTATGAAATTACCATATCCTAGAAACTTTGCTTCCCTTCAACCTTGTGAATGCTGGGTAGAAAGATACGTTTAGGCAAAGATTTTCAAATTTACCTTGGGGACTCTGGGTACCCAGTTCCCATTGCAATTAATGGGACAGGGTTTTCCAAACTTTCTAAACAGTTTAGAAACTGTGACCCAAATGTTACTTTAGCAGTAATTGTATATTACTGATAAGAAGCATATGACCTGCAATTTGCACTCACGCATTCTTGTTCAGTATTTAATTCTTTACTCACAATATTTATTTTCAGTTCAGATAATTCAATAGAGCAATCAATGAGGGATTTGTTGGTTTGTTTGGGGTTTTTTTTGGTGGTGGTTGCTTTGTATTGGGGCGGTGGTGTGGGTTTGCGTTTTTTTTTTTGGTTTTTGTTTTGGTTTTTTTTTTGGGGGGGAGGGGGAGGTGGTGTTTGGGGTTTTTTGGTTTGTTTTTTTTTGTTTTTTTTTTTTTTTTGTTTGTTTGTTTGTTTGCTTTTTTAAGGCTGCTTGCAGTCCTGAGCTCCACCAGGACACATCTGGAAGCCCTCAGCTTTGGTGAATATCCTCCATTTTTACAGTGTATGTGAAAACAGAATTTCACTTCACAGCAACTTTCCATGCTTCTGGGGTGGTAATACAACAGTGCGTGTTAAGTACAGCCAGAAGCCTCTCTCCTGTGCTTGGTGTTGAACTGCAGCACCAGCACCAGACACCCAGCTCCTTCAGCCAGTTTTCATGTGTCTTCCTGTGTTCACACAGAGTGCCAATTTTAGAAAGCACTTGTTTTTTGCTGTGATCTCCAAGTGCAAGCAAAGCACAAATAATAAAGAGCTTATAATGCCAGCTCCTGCATTTTTGCAGCCTTTACAAAGGACTGTTGGCCGATTCATCATCCTAACCCGTTTCCTTTAATATTAATCTGTGTTAATAAATTCCACTCATTTCTGCACCACCCCCAATAATTTTTTCCATAGTTTTCCAGCTGGCCTGCACTGACTTCATTATTACTCACCCATGCTTTGCAAGCTGAAGACCAGCTTGCTGCAAAGCACTTGCTCTGGTTTGGTCCCTGGCAAGGCCCAAGAAGCTGGAGGTGGCAAAGGACAAGATTTCGAACCCACTTCCCAAGAACAGCAAATCCCACACCCACAGTCCCCACTCTGCCACCTCATTCGTGCTGGGTAAGATTCAAGAAGCTGGCCACCCCTCCAAAACAGGAAAAAAATATTCATCAGATATACTGAGAATACTTGTGTAAGTCTGTACTTCTAGGACTTGCTCCTTCTGGAGCTTTCTGCCACTCTTCTGTGCAGCTTTTCCAGTTAACCAGATTTTTCTTTTCTTCCTTCCACCTGGTGCAGAGGTGTGATGAAGCAGGAGCAGAAGAGAGACGACCAAGGTGAGACACACCAGTGTGTCTCACCATTGACTCCCAACACAGATGGGGGAATATCATCCTCCTGCAGGCACCCACGACACTGCACCTAGGCACCCTTCCAGCTTGGGAAACCAGGGGCAACACCAGATGAGCACCTCACCTCCTCAAAAACCCTCATATCCAGCTGCTTACTCAAGCTATGCCTCCTGCAGTTCCCACCAGAGCTAGTGAAACAGCTTCACTTGCTCTGATACCTTACATTTAAGTTGCATACAAGATATGCTGGGGAAGGTACAAATTAAGATTCCAGAGGCTTGTGGCTTGAATCTGGATTTTACCTTAAGAATATCATCACTAGTTATTTTAACTTGCTGAAAAACAAAAGAAAAAATATCAAAGTCATTATTCTACTGGAGGTCTGAGTTGTTCGGTACAAGGCTGTCTCCAATGACACTGGCTCAGAGTTTAGAGGCTGCAGGATATTAATATTAACAATGTAAATAACAGACAATTCTTCAGAGGGCAAAGGAACTTGTCTCGAATTTTCAAAGGATATGCTTTACTTAACTAAGGCTAATTAGCTGTGATCTTCATATAAGCAACAACAACAAAAAAATTGCATTTGATTGTACATTTCTAAATAGCAGGAAAAAAATTTCCCATTTATCCAAAACGCACTTTTAAGATCATTACCAAGTTCTCAAGTGTGTACAAATTACTGTGCCTAAGATTATTTTCCTCATACAGGGTATTTAGAGAGTTTGTTGCTTGCAACGTATTCTAAACACTTATCTAACCATCACAGGAAATTTTCTTCTCAGCAATGTATTGCTTTAGTCCTGGCTTAGATATCTACGGCTTTCTGCTTGGTTTTCTATGGACTGCTTTGTGTATTTGTTGTAAGAAAGCCTGACGCCCAATGTTTTCTAGAACAAAGTGTAAAGCATCTCACTACAATGAGTATAGGAGCATTTATTAGCCTCCGGGAAGCTTGCTTCATGAAAAAAAACCTGGTGGCAAGTTGAAAAAACATTTCTGGAAAAGGTGCAACTTGGAAGCAAGGCAGCGAGGAAGACCAAGCAAACGTTCAGTGCCTAATGCATGCATTCCTCCTGCACAGAATTTAGCATATGCATAACAAAGTTAACTTCAAATCCATTGCACAAAATTGTTTTTCCATGCTAAATGCCCCTTCCGCAGCTAGTCCCATCTGCTTCCATCCAGCGCCATATTAGCATTTCTGCTGTTAGTGGTTGGCTAAACCTTCTTAGACTCATTAAAAGTTCACTTTTTCCACTTTATTAATTACTTCACCTGAAGTACAGAGAAAGACTGATCTCATGACTTTTTAGTACCTCAGCAAAGACATTACCAGGTTTATAGCCTCACTAAGCCAGAAGGTTCCTGCAGCTCTGGTTACAGAGTTCATACACTATCAAATCCATTCCATGTTTTATATGCTTTGGAGATATTCTTGCCTTCCTCAACGACTGTTGCTGTAATTACACAAATGATCTGCTCCACTGTCACTTCCAGTCAAAGGTGTCATCTAAAATTAAAAATTCATGTAAAAAACTAGAGACATTACTCTTTAAGCAGACAGTTCAGACCTGATCTGGTTTCACAATGTTGAGTTTGACTTCTTGTATGCCTGGCTCCTGTGCACAGCAAGGAGCTGAGCCATGGGTGCATGGGGCTGCCTGTCTCTGGCTCACAGTACTTCATCCATACCAACATAATTTGTTTAAATCAAGGTGTCAAATTCACTAGGATTTAAATTAATTTATTAAGATATTGTCACAAGCTATAATCCAACCAAGTCATGTTCTGCACCACCAATGTTCATTGCAAACCCCAACTCTTCAGCACTGTGGAGGACTCTGGAGAAGGAGTTCCTGCACCACGTGGACATGGGCAAGGAACCCGTTCCCTGTTATGAACTGCATTGTACAAGATTAGAGCTGATGCACCAGTGCACCACAGTGATATGGACCGCACCGTGCCTGGGAGCCACCTACTGAATCTGTACCTGCTTTGATCACAGCTAAGAAATAAGCCTAAGGTGGAAAGCACCACACTAGACCTCCCTTTTCCTCTCCAGGACTGTTGAAGGTACTAGCACAACTCTGTGTCAGAGACAGCTGTGGTGTGGCTCAGAAATCAGTGTGGAAAATATTGAGAAGAATACACTCATTTGTAAAGCTCCAGGGAAGAAGATGGAGACAGAAAACAAACAAAACAAAAAAAACAAACAGCAAAATAACCTTGAACAATTACTGTTACGCAACCACACTTTTTAAGGTCAGAGGAGATTTTTTTGACTGCAAAACTTTTTTTTTTTTTTTTAAACGTACTGAATAACCAAGAGGAGTTCAAGTAACTTATCCTATCATCTCAAATAATTATTTTCATGGCCGTAATAAGTGTAGTTACATAGAAGAAGTTATTTGGCTATTGCCATTTGTTTAAAGTACAAGATGAGGAGGGAAGGACACTAGCGATTTCCACCAGCCAATATTTATACATCAGAGAAAGTTTTCTGTTTACTCTATGTTCTACCACTGTCTCATCAAATTCATCAGAATGAAAATAGTGTGCTTTTCCTTTGGAGACAGACTTAACAATTTGAGCGGAATTCTGGAACTGGATGTGCCCATTGACCCATTACTAGTGTGGGTGTTTTCATACCCAACCAGTTAATTGCCCATAAAGATTCATAATGTAACATGACATGAAGAACCACCAGATGTGACGCGTTAAAGTCTTATGCACAAAGCTAGGAAACCAGGAAAGGCTTGTTTTTCCAGACCAAGACAGCATTTCAAGCTTAAATAAATGCTCTGTACCAACTCTTCATTTTTTCTTGCTATTTTCTAAGCAAGATTGTCAGGAAAGGAGGGGAAAAAAACCCAAAAAAAACACAACCCAAAAAAACCCAAACAAACACATTTAGAAAAGAAGAAACAAATCTTATATAGAGATTCAAAGAAGTGCTGAGGTAACACTATAGCTCTTCTTGAATGCAGTGATATTAGGACAGGTATTAGGCTGTGTCTGACCTACTCACAGGTGCTGTATATTGCTCCTGGAAGAATTAAGCCCAAGGAAAGACTCCTGTGAGCTGTGAAAACAGTCTTATAGCAGCATGTGTTCTGTATTATTTTCCCATACAGGCTGCTGTATCTTCAGTGTGGGCACATGGTTAGTTGAGACTGCAAGGAATGCTCAGTGGAACAAGATATTGAAGTTTTAGGTGGCTGGTTTTATACTCTAAGAGGCAACTTGCTATGTAAGGTTATACTCATCTAGGTAAAACCACGAGTTCTTCTTCCCATAGATTTCAGTGAAAAAAGTGGTGCAGGACCTTATTTGATCTCACCAACATGCACTCAGTTTAAAAGTCTGCAGAAATAAATGATTGCACACATATGTAGCAACAGAACATTGAAAATGTGTCATAATTGGAATTTAGAAAAAAAAACCCAACCACAAAACAAATGAAAAATCATCATGGTTACCCTTTATTTAGATGCCTAGGTTTAGCAGAACATTTTAAGTTACTCAGGAAACTGGAGATTCATGCTAGACTTCCATGCTGTAATGCGCACCAAAAGGGCAGTGGACTAGGAAACTACTATTTTATGCATCATTTCTTTCATATGGCATTGCTTCTAACTCTAAACTCTGTACTCGACACAAAAATTGAATTAAAGTCCAGGCCAGTTATTGAACTGTTCACACTAGGTACAGCTGTAGCAATTTGATTGTTCCTGCACCACAGCCTAAACCTCCTTTAAGTGCAAGGTAGAGTGGAGAAAAAACAAGATTTTAAGTGATATCTGAATGTATTCTTTTCACTTGGGAAGCATTTTATCCCCAGCATAATTCCAGTCAGAAGCTCCTGTGATTTTTTTCTGGCGACAGAACGAGAACTGCTAGAAGCATGTAGCAGCAGCAAAACCCGTACTTGGAATATTTCTCAGAAGGGAGAGGACACAGACAATCTCAAGTTAAGAGAATAGTAGATGTATGCTTTGCCCAAGGCCTCCATCTATCAGCATCAGTATCACCCAATACATCGATACTCACCCAGTGCTCTCACTGCCAGGGAGCACTGCTATATTATTCAACCTTCCAAAGTGGTTTTGGTGATAGGTATAAAATTAATCTTTATAATGCTCCACAATATAAAAATCCACATAGTCAGCAATGTAGAAAATATGAACATCTTTCTCTGGTCAAACAGCAGATACCAAATTACAGTCAAGATCTGTTGCACACTGCATACCCTGACACAAGTTACTTGCAGTTGTCTCACTTTGGAGTAAAGCAGCCAGAAGTCTTTCGAAGCCTCAAAATTACAGTTCTTGCTTCTGGAAGGGATCAGACCAGCTATGTATCTCAATGCACACTCCATGAAATAAGAGTATATTTCCATTATGGGTTTCCTCTGGTAATTCATAAGAGCCCATAAAATTGCAGACAAACCATAAAATAACCTTCCCATTGGCTGGACGAAGGAATTAGCAAGAGTAGAGAACATGCAGTGCAGAAGTTTTGTTAACTTGTCTCTAACATTTTTATGTATTTAGACTTTTTGTAAGAACTGGACTGTACTTTTTATAAGGCCACAGAGAATAGTGAGAATTTTACATATGAAGCACTGTTAAGATGCAGTGAGGGTCTATTAAAAAAATAAATTTTATCTCCAATTAAGAAATTGCTTTTCTTGAAGCAAAAACATTTTTTTTTACCCAAGATCAGAAACAGTTCGTAACAACTCAGGAGTCCTACCATCGGTTTGTGCTCTAAACATAGTGTACTCTGCCACCTAAAATAGAATATCTTCTGACAGATTAAACATTTTTCTTATACCTTCCGGTGACATTCATTCAGCTTCATTAGTCTACACCTGAGTGTTACTTGTTTTCATAGTCAGCATGAAAGAAATGCAACAAGAGTTTCCAACCTTTTCATTAATGTGGCTTTAGTAAGATTTTCTATAAACTAATAATTAATCACACCAGAGTTTTGAGATCATTTTAGAAGTTTTATTACCCCTCCAAAAGCACATCTTTATCCAAATGATGATGTAATTAAAAAAATAATAATCTGGTATCTGGTATGACTGATCTACTATTGACTCACTGGATCTCTCACAGCCTGCAGTGCTTTACAGAGTGGGTCTGGTGAACAGGACACACAGTTCACAGAAGACATGTGAAAAGGTCACTAGCACTCACCTGGAAAGAAGGTGGCAAGTAGAGAGCAAAAAAGTCTATTCAGAAGTAGCATGTTTTCTTTCAAGCTGCAAAATTCTTCTCAGGATACCCATCCTCCCACTGCAGTACCATGCACTCCCCACCTGTACTTCCCTCTCCCAGGGAAAGCCAGAAGATTTTCTGCTCCCAGGGCCAAAATTCCTCCCTACCCCAAAGCAAACCACACCAGCACCAACCAAACCTTGCAGTCACCCTCCTTTTAGCTAGGACAAAAGGACTGGTGTGCTGCTGCTCCTTGCAGCCTAGCCAACGCAAGTCTAGCCTCCTCTCCAAGCTCCTCCTCAATTAGCTCCCATCTCTTAACGAGCCACAGGTTTGTCACCCAGACCTAGAAATAAGCAGGGAAGGATCCATACTGTTGTTCTTCTCTCAGCTGTGCACTATACATCCTGCAATGGGGAATTAAGGCAAACTCTGCATTTTATTAATTTGATGGCTAAAAGATTACTTCCATTGCTCTACAGAGTCTTTTGATGACTTCTCTTGTAGCTTTTTGTCCTATGCAGGTTAATTTTAGCAGCTCTCTGACCTCAGCCAAAACCCACTGAAAGCAGTTTCTAGCACATGCCCGTTAATGAAGCTCAGATCTGCCATTTTTTCAGTTAAACCTAAAGCCCTGATCTTAGCTGGAAGATATCTGCCTGGAGGCTCAGACTGAAATCTGGAATCCAAATCAAAACTCTAGGAGATGTGAGCTTTTATACCCAGCAATGGATAGAAATTGCTAAACTTGATAGAAACCACAACCAGCGTGGTCAAATCCTCTCGTAGCCTGAAGAAGCATCAATAGTATAGGAAAATGGAAGAGAGCACGGACACCTTTGACAGGAATATCCTTGACAGGCTATAGGAAGCTCATGCCTCTGATTTAGGTTAGATGCCTGAAGTTGAATAACCACCTCACTTTTCATTGTTAATCCTCGATAATTTATGTGAGACAAGTTCACTAAATTCTCAAAGCCAAGAAGCCTGACAAACGTCTGCTTTCCATATCCGAGTCCCAATGAGCATTGTGCTCCCTGAGCCTTGGCACTTCACAACTACTGGTTTCAACTAGCTCTTGCACAATCTGAAAGGGATCATTTCGTGCCTTCCTCATGATCCCAGCAACTAAGAGTGGATGTTAAGGGAATCCAGCACTGGATACAGGGTTGTAACAGAGTAAACTCCAAATGAAAAGTTCACAGTGGATACCTTACTTTGAGACCTAGGCAGTTACAGTTAGACTGTTGGCAGTGTCTAGCTAGTTGGAGACTACTCTGGTTGTCCTTTGCAATCAGCTGTCACAAGCTCCTTATTGAGATTGCATTTGTGTCTGCAAAAACCCTGAGCGGCAGCAATACAGGCTAGTATTTGGGCAGTTAGAGATTGCTGTTCTACAGAGTATTTGCACCTGTTTTTCTCCTGGGATAGGTATGACCTCAATCTCACCGTGATGTACTGACCATCCTTTCAGGTACGTTATTTCATGACAAAGAATTCACATTTTTTTCCCTGTGCTTTGTCTAGCTGAAGTTCTGGTCACTCCTGTGTATTCTAATTGCCTGGAGCAGAACATCACCTATGCCATATCAGGCACTATTTGTAATGGAAACCAGTTACACCCACAGACTTTTTACAGCTTTTCAGTGCTGCTGGCAACTTTACTGACCCCCAAGTGTACGCGTACCTCTTTCTGGATATCAATGGTCAAGATGAGGGTCTGCTCCTCTTCTGCTGATACATGGCCCCTTGCACCCATCAGTCTTGGTTTGGTTTTTTTGATTTTTTGTTTTGTTTAGTTTTGTTTGTTTGTTTGTTTGTTTTTGTTGGGGGGAAGGGGGCTGGTCCCCTTTGTCCACACTACGCAAATCTGTTAGTACGCCTGAGTGATACAACCTGTTACCATGCCGGCATGGTTTGAGCTCTGCTCTTTTCTTCCTTTCTTTTCTTTTCTCTCCTCTCCATTCCTCCTTTCTTTTTGTGTCTCCTTCCCCACGCTACTCTGAAATTTCTTTCCCTCTCTGCCTAATAGCCAGCATCACACTCCTGTGCACCAGACAAATTCAGCAATTTTTCATCATTCATAGAAGTTGTCTGAGGGTTAACCTGCTCTCTTGGAAAACACATAGGCCCATAGCACTGAGTCTTCAGCTGTTCATAACATCTTATTTCTAGGTCTTTCTTTCTAAGTTTCTGTTTAGAAGTGTATGACTCTCATACCTAATTTTCTGTATCTCCTAATAACCGAAGTACTTTCCAAGGCAGTTTCACTTAGGCTTTTGCCAGTTACCTGCAAAACAGTGAGTCAGGAGGCTCCTCCTCAGGCTCAGACTGTCTGCATCCCTGTTAAAATTAGAGACACAGAGGCACTTCCCAAGAGCATGGGTTTGCCCTGATGATCCCGGCTGACGCGACTTTCCTCTCCTCCGCTCCACAGGCACTGTGTGTTGGCCGTGTCCTTTAGTGGGGTTCAGCTGCAGACTGTTGCAGAATTCTTCCAAGGTGAAAAGCGTCGCCTGTAAAACATTGTGAAAGGTTCAGCTTATTAAATCAGTAATCCTCATTAGACTCATATAATATCAGTTTTTGCAAAGAGAGAACACTGAGGAATTTTTTTTTAAATGTATGTATCTACTGATTATGTTCCTCAGAAAACCTGCAATATAGGTGTATAAGGACCTATGATTTGCATTTGGGCAACATTTCAAAGGACAGACAGAATTTCTGTCATGCATATCTATTAGGTTATTGTGACAAATGAAATTTTCCTGGATTATTTATATTTTTAAAGCACCAGCTAAGGTATTTCAGTCCTGGACCTTCTTAGGTATTCGTTGCCTCTAAATGAACTGGATATGTTGTATAATGGAATTACTAGATTTGTATTAAATTGTAGCTTTGGGACCCATCACTGTGTGATGATATCTACTTTCAACTGGCTTTGTTTATCACAGAGAAGGGAACTGAATTAGCATAAGATACTACAAAGGAGTAAAGGGATTTTAGCACCCTATCTGTTTGACCTCCTATTGACCTGGGCTAATTCATATTCTCCCTGGGATGCTGTAACAGGTCACTTTGTATTTGGAAAAAAATTAGGTCAAATTATGGTGCGACGTCCCTTGCCTCTTTGGCAGTGAAGTTGTGGAATTTCCTCTCTGCACGCACACACACACACGGTTGTGCTCCTGCTTTAAAGGAAAATGAACTTTTATTTGTAAATTATCTTGCAAGAGATTTTTATTTGTCTTACTTATTGCATTCAAGTGACTGCTGCTGAAAGTGTGACCATTTATAACATCATTGATGGCAGGAACAGGATGGTGGGAACTTGGAATGGGGATGTGGTGGAGGGGAGTGCTGTGCAGTAGGTGTGCAAGCACATGGAGGTGTGCATGCATGCTCGTGGGCACACATGGATACCCTTACACAAGGAGATTTCCATCCTGGTCTTCACTCCATCCACTCATCTTACAGCTTTGCTCAAAGGAGGTGGGGGAGTTGCGTGGGAGGGTATGCTTTGTCAGTCTTGGAGGACAGGTTTGACCCTGAAACACTTCTTGGCCATCAGACTGATTTTTCTAGGAAATCAGACTGATATTTTGTTCCATTTTAGGAAGGTTGCCTATCATTATGGCAGCATTTTTTCATGAAATAATAACAGTTTCCACAGGATAAAAAGAGTTCACCCCTCCCTCTCTTCTCCAGGCTGATGGACCACCCTGCAAGATCCTGCACACCAAATACCCACACCTTCCCCGTGTGGGAACCAGCCATCTAGGCACTTCTCACAGTGCAGAGGTGGTCTGGAGAAGGTTGTGGGAGCCAGGTCTAATTCCAGATGAGGAAGGGATGTTTGATCATGTTTAGGAAGGCAGCAATAATAAATGCTGGCTGCACTTAATCTGACACATTGCTGCTCTGCACTGCAACGGTGCCCTTTACAAGAAGCCCAGACATGTCCTCTGCTATGAGCTTTATCTTGAAAGCCATTCTGTAGTGCTTGTGGATTTGGTTGTTAGATCAGCTCTGACCTCAATGACCTTCTCAGATTTTAGCTACAATTTATTATTTTATTATTATTTAGCTTTACATTCTAACTAGGGAAAAAAAAAAAAAAAAAAGAAAAAAAAAACCACCAAACAAAAAAACCCACCAAACCCAAAAAGTAGATCTTTAGTTGAAGGTTCTTGTTAGTAATTCTAGAAATTTAAGTCTATTTTTTTTAAGCAAAAACCATGAAATGAACTCCAGCAGTCGCTCTGCAGTGCAAAGGGCTGATGAATTACAACGGCAGCCGGCTTTATTCTCCTTAATAAGAAATTAGATCACAATAGGGATTTACGAAAATTACCTTGAAATGTTTGTGTGTTTGAATGATTGCACAATTTGTGCTAAAATTATGTTGAATCATACGAGTTAGAGCATCTGCCTCTTTAGTTAGTCTATACACTGGTTTAAAAATGCCCTCTTCTTTAATAGGAGTCTGCTAATGAATGCAGAAGCTTAACCCTACAGACAGTGTTTGTTTTCTTTCAATTTTTCTAAATAGCATTATTGATAATTTTCTCAGGACTTCACAGATTTCTGTGATGACTTTATCAACTACCATTTCAGGTAGAAAATGAGCAGTTCATTTAGGAAGCAGATTAAATCTTAATATTTAGCCTTTTGGATAACCTATATCCCTGGACAAGTTCACTTAATTATTTACCAATATCCTTTATTATAGATGCCGTTTGCAGAAGTGCAGTTTAGTGCTAGAATGAGTGTCACCCTTAAGATGAGCTACTCGAATGCGCCTTCCCCCACCAGTGTTTTTAAGGAAGCCCACGCCGTTTCATTAAGAGGCAGGAGACAAAAGCTGATGCACTGCATCTTGAATAACTTCGGAAAATCTTTTAAGTCAACCTTGTGGTTTAGTCAACAGGGAAGGTTTGACCTTTAACCTCCCAACAACCATCTGTTTCATTATTTATCTGAGGGAATCAGAGAGTTTTTGTTCTTTCACAAAAGTCTCTGACACCAAGATATTTTTAATAGCGGAAATATTTCATTCTTGTCAATATTCCTTTTGAAAATACAGGTATTTTCATACAACACGTAGCTAATGAGTGAAACTTCAGAATCCAACCTTTCTCTATAATCACAGGAACACGGATTAAAGAGGTCCCACTAGTGAGGAACATGAAAATTAATTATTGAGCTCCTTGTTTTATCCTCCCCATCTGTCTGATATTCTCGAGCACAGAAGGAGTTAGACAATTAAATTACTCCTCCTTTTACCTCATCAGGATGTTCCCTGTACCTTTTCTCTAACTCCAGAGGCTCCCAAATTCTGTCCTTTTACCAGGAAATGTGTGTACTTGCCTGCATGAGGGCAGGGGCATCCAATTTTCCTGAATGCCAAGAATTCAGTCAAGCTTTTCAAAACATTAACCTCTACTGAGCGCACTTAAAATAATTTTTCTCTTTTAAGGTTTTTAGGAAATCCTTTCAGGGAGAGATAATCATTGTAAAGAACACAAGTAAATTGTAAAATTATTATGAACAGTCTTTGTGCAAAGGCACATGCACAACAGCACATCTGCTCGAGCAAAGAGTAAAAATCAAGACAAGAGCGATGCGCGCTTTATATTCCAAGTGTAGGGGATACACTCTTCCTTAAAAACACTCATGAAATTCCCTCAGAAGTCACTGGGAAGTGCCCCAGTGCATCTGCCCAGGGCAAAATCAGGCCCATTATATTTAGCTTTCCTGAGAAGCCCTTGGTTTTGTAACATGTTTATATTTCTGTCATTATTTTTGGCAGCTAAACAAGTGAAGAATTTCATTTCTAGCAACTAGTTAAGACAGTTGGAGCAATTAATTTGTTTTATTTAACAATAAAGCTGTCACTCGGCAGTGCTGGGAATGAGAGTAACTCCAGTGCGTTGCTGGTGGAGCCTTTTCCCTGCTCGGGAAGGAGAAACTTCAGAGCTTTGTGTCTGTGTGTGTTTATCATCACTTTTGGCTCACTTGATACTGTTTTGCTTGAGGTGAAGCCAAAGGGTAAAAACTGCTAAAGTGGGCCCAGACCAAGATAAACACACATCCCTGAGACATTTTTGCTGAGAGATCACAGTATGAATAAAGTATAATCCTTAAACTTTTGAATTATTTTCCCTTCAGCTCGAGCTCCTGTGACTTGCTTGTTCTTTGGCAGCATCCCGTTCGCATTAGCTGATCAGGCAACACACAGGTAAAACTCAGTTTTAGATAAAACAAGATTAAAAGTAGGGGCTTAGACAGAAGCCTTTACATGCACGTTTGCGGCATGGTGCCTTTTGCATATGCAGAGCTGTGGAGAAACACAGGGATTTTTTCCTTTATTTTGGGTAGGGTTTGGCTCCGGGCCATGCACCGGTCCGCAGCACCACACGGAGACACCTTCACTTGTGGGGTGAGCTCATTAAAATTAGTATGTGGTCCTTGCTCTAGGAAAACACACTTGAATTAGTTCTGGAAATAGATGTAGGTGACCCTTGAAAATAGTCATAATAACATTAAATCATCCGGAGAGGATTTAATTCAAGGGGGAAAAAAAAGTATAAAAGGCAACTTTTTTTAAAAAGACCACCACTTACAAATGGTAGTAGAGACAAATTAGCTCCGGCTGATCTTTTCCAGAGAGGAGGAAAAAGTGGTATGAGCCCCACAAGGCAGGAGTACCCCACTGGGAGTGGGTACCGTGGGAGCTGAAGGCTCTTTCCCTGACCCATGGTGGTAGGGACACATCCAACACATCAAGTTCAAGAAACTTTCAACTCTATCCAAAGTAGCCAAAAGCTCAACAGATTTCCCATATAAAAAGTGTGTAATGGGGCCCCTGGAAGGGTAAGGATATT
>NC_054062.1:51265214-51272714 GCF_017639655.2 Falco naumanni | reverse complement strand
CTAGAGTGAGGCTCTGTATTTTGAAGACTGTTCCCAGGTCAAACCGCACCATAATGCAGAGATATATCCTTGAAAATGCACTTACTGGTGTTTTGTATATATTTCAGTCAACTTTGAATATGGGCCCTGTCACTTAATTTTTCTGGTTTTGAAACACAAGGCAAAATGCACATTTCCAGAGAAGAAACTTAATCAGAATATTCTGAAAACGTTCTCAACTGTTAAAGGTCTGGAATATACTTATTATTGATAGGTGAAAAATTTACACACATCTTTAATTTTTACATGCTTTCTGCTATTTACCTGACCTTATTTTTTTCCATTTATATTCCTTTTTATGTGACCTTCATAGAAAAAAGCAAAAGCCAAAATGTATGAATCTAAAAACCTACAGCAGAATGGCATAAAACCTCCAAAAACATTGTAGGTTGGTTTTTTTTCCCCCACTCACTTAAACTATTCCTTTGCTGAGAATATCTCCAACCTGGAGTGAATTTTTATGGACAAGCTATATGAAAATGTTTTTTTTTTTTAAAATAGTTACAACTCCCTAACAATAATGACACAAACACTGATGCAATAAATCACACAGGCACATTTGCTGTTGGTGGAGGCATGGGAGACCCCCTTATTTAGTGGCGCTGCTTGTCCTCACTCAGCTCACTGGATCCAAATGAGGAAGAAAGAGGAGAGGAGGGGATGGAGAAGTAGGAACCCAAACTGCTCAGACCCCCCTAAAAAGAGCCGGGGAAGCACAGACTGAACAATATCTGCTATAACTGCACATTTGCCTAAGTCTGACATTTCCTCTAGCAACAACACAAGTTTGCCTCAAATTTTCATGTTCTATGATAAGTGGGTAACACTTAAGGGGGTGAGAGTGGTGAAGATGAGGACTTGAAATGGAGCTCAAAGTTAAAGCATTAGACACGGTTACTAGAAAAGATAGCCACTCTGGGGATTTCAGGAATCCATCCCTTTCGGCTGGGTTCCCAAACTGTCTCAGCTTTTTGCTGCCAGCTGCTTACTGAGGTTCGCAGGTCTCAGCTACAATATTCACGAGAGTTTTGCAGGCAGCTACATTTGATGCACCCCTCCATAGCCAGCTTAGATGCAACGTCTTTCTGGGTATGGATACCAAACTCTTGGCAAAATATAATGGGAAATCACTGGTCACCCTGGTCCAATTTTAATAAGAGGCATCCTCAAAGGTGTGGAAAACATCATGTGTAAGAGTAAAAGCAAATTCTCCCATTACTCATAATAGCACAGGAAAACGGCAAGGGAAATCTGTCAACTGGACATAGGAATAAATCAGTCTTTTAAACTCAAAACTTTTTATTTCATAGCAACATGGAAGACCTTTTCTTCTTCCACATTCAGCCCAGAAATCAAGTGATTCACAGTATGGGTCTACTTTGCAAAATGCTTACCAGAAAAGAAGGATGTTGAGCTATTAGTCCAGATTTCTGCTGGAATAATACAAAAGTTCTAAAAATATTATGTCTGGGTTCCATCAAGCAAGCAAGCAACACAAGAATCAAGAACACTCAAGCAAAGCGTTCAGCTCAGCAACATGGAAGGTTTCTGAGAGGACCAACAAATGCATTATCCACTGTGCTGTCTTCTGCCCTAACAAAATTCCGAAAGCTGCCTTTCCCCAGGACAGTGGGTCAAGTGATCTTCCTAAGCTCGTGGTAAATCTGCTGCCTACCTGGAAACTTGGGCAGGATGTTACCAAAAATGTATCTTTAATCCTGTAAATGGGAAAAGCATTTTTTTGACTTGCAAGGTTGGCAGGTCAATAATTGTTTGGCTAGGTTGATTCTCTGCAAATTTGTTTCAATGTCAAGCCTGAGACACTGAGCCGAGGGATAAGAAGCGCAGAAGAAGGTGCCTCCCTGCTTGTACTACAGATGCGTACTGCCCTCGGGCCAGCTGCTGCCATACCAGCGTGCTATGGAGGGAGTGAAAAGGCACTTGTGTTAATTAGAGTATCTCCAAAAGGTTTACTCATCCTACAGAAAATCTGCAACCGTGGGAAGAAGTCCCAGCAATTTGATATCTTCTGTGAAATTTGGTTGAAATTGTACGACAGGTTAAAAAGGTTCCTGGGAGGACCGACAGACCGACAGATGCTCCTACAGAGTGTGCAATTGTTTAAGCCTCATTTCACTTGGAAACCAGGTTAAAGACAAGCAAACGGTGAAGCACAAGCAACAGGCAATGAAACCCCCTCTGAAGTGCAGAAATAATGCTGTGAAAAGCACACAATCCTGTGGCTGCAACATCTGATCTACTTTCCCTTTTTATTTTTCCCGTCACTGCTTGTTGGTCATGACAGCCATGCCTTTTGTACATTGTAAGGTTGAAAACCTTCACTTCTGCGCGTGTTTGTGAAACACCCACTGCAGGATAGGTGCTATGCAAATAAAATATTAAACAACAATCAAATGTGCTCAAAGCTGGAGAAACCCAGTTTATTCTTAGCAAACCTGTCTTTGAAAATAGCCTTTTGCCCACATGGAAAAATCCTCACACCCCATTTTTCAAGTCTATCAAGAGCAAGACTTGCTCCGGCTGGTTTTGCCAGGAATCCCAATTTTCTCATTGCCACCCATTCGAAGCCTGTGCGAGGGGAAGGGGAGGCTGTGCCAGCTGACACTGGAGGGGAGCGGAGTGCAGGTGGTACCTGTTACAGGAGAGCATCCCCTCCTGCCCCAGCCCTTGCAGAGGGACGGGACGTGTGCCAAAAGATTTTATGTTGTTAGTGCTTGGCAAGGCACAGCCCCGCATTGTGAGAGGCAAGATGTTGCTGGCCAAAGGGTATCCAGTCTCCATAGGACTCTGTAAAGTCAGTGTATTTTTAGATGCGGGTGTGTGTGTGGGGAGAATAGATTCCAGTGGTGGGTTGTCTGACTTAACATCTTCTCTTTCCACGGTGTCATAACACAAGAACTGATGAAATTAGATTTGCATGGGCATTCTGGAAGCTTTATTTGGAACCCGCTGATGACACAAGGGAGACAAGTTTTCTTACAGTTCCTAAACAGCAAAGTCCATTCATCACTTTGAGCTGGAAAAACGTTTATTTTTGCCTCCAGATGATCTAAAATTCAAGTCTAATATAACCAAACAAAGGCTTCACATAATATTTTAACTTTCTCTGTAGTAGGGACAAGGGTATGCAGGAACTGCTGGAACTGCGTAAAGAAATTGCACTCAACTCACAAATACCTACTTTTCCTACATCAGCCTAAAGGGCTGATGTTCACATTCACTAATGAATGCTGGTCAAATTTTACAGTGCAGTGCTGTAAGATTTTGCAAGTCTTTTAAATTGCTAAGCTCCGGCGTGTACTTGTAGAACTAAAGAAAAATCAATCAATTGTAATAACAAATGGAAGAGTTATTTTTAAGAACTAGCATGGATGTGATTCACCAAACATTTAGAAATTCAGTATTCTCCACAGCACTGAAATGAAACAATTATACTCTTTTGGAAGGTCATGATACAGATGTTTTTTTTAAAAAAACATAAATTTGAGTTCAACTGTTGCGGCTCATTTCTAATCTCCAATCCGTGGGTTTGCATCTCTGCGTGTCTTGGAAAATATACTCCTGGGCATGCATGTGCAAGTAGAATCATGGATTTTTTGAGATACCTGGTGATATGCATTTGAGTATTTGAGATTAGAGTTGAGCCTTTAGTCTCTTTCAAGTGCTTAAATAACTGCCTCTTCAGGCTCAAGCCAAACCAGTCTCAAGAAGTAGCTGGAGGAGTATTTTAAAATGAATCTTCTAAATTCAGCTTCTGAATTGGCAAGTATTTGGCAGTTGCCTTTTGTTCAGCTTGAAGAAGAAGTGGAGGCTCTCCTTCACCTAACGTCAGCACCTGTCGTTGAGTCATACCACACTATTTTTTGAGGTGGTCCTTGCCTGACATCTCTTGTCTAGAAAAAGGCACTGAAAAAGATCAGAATAAATGGATCAAAACTTTTGAAACAAATTGGGACTAAATACATATATATTCCCCCCGACCCCCCCCGACCCCCCCCCCCCCTAAAAAAAAAAAAAAAAAAAAAAAAAAAAAGGAAGGCAAACATTAAAACTACTTTTGATACTCTTCCAAGCATGCTTTCTTATTTGGTCTTTAGTTTCAGTCCTCTTTGTCACCACAGCTGGCTTAGACTTTTGATGAACTACTACTATTAGATTTCACTTTAAATTCTGTGTCTGTTTAGCATTCAGCCAGACAGCTCAGCCCCACGTGTTACAGGCTAGCTAGGCTTCTGCCCAGCCGCATGACACTTTCATCTGGACCTTCAATCAGAAAATTCAATGTTATGATCTGATTTCTGTTCTAAGGGGGGGGGATAAGAACAAGAGAAATCTGGTGAGATCATTCTATTGCCTGTTACCAACTCGGAAGAATGGAACCTTAAAAAGTTTTCATGTCTTTGCCTCTGGACCATGAAAGGCCCATCAGAGATGACGTGCTGCCAACCCAGCTAGGAACAGTGCTCTCCGGGCAGCTAATTAAGACGTTTATCCCTTCACTCCCAAACTCAGTACATTTCAATATGTTTAATTCTCACAGGAAGTAAAAAATAAAGTCAGGGAAAAGCCATATTGTCGCACAACTGTAACACTCTCGAAGGAAGGGTTTCAGTCCCAGCGTGGTCTCTGTGTGCTGCACTGCAGAAAAGTTCAGAAATGCTGGGAACACCTATATGCAAAACCTTCACAGAATAATACAGAGATTGGGTGGTTTTTTTCCTTGTGAAGAGGTTTTTTAGGAGAAGATTAGGTTTACAACTATTTTAAGTATCTACTTGTTTTTTGATGTCTGGGGTTTGGTTAAAAATAAAATAAGGTTTTGTTGGTTTTTTGTTTGGGCTTTTTTTTAACAGAGAATTTTCCCCTGGGATTTTTGCTTTTTGGAGAGCTGGTTTAGGTACCCTGGAGCCGTAGGGGCTCATTCTTCTCAGTGTGCTGCACTTGCTGCCCTCTGGCCATCCCACATGTGTGAACCCCCTGACACACAGTGTATGTCCAACATACTGCATATGTGTGCTGGCAGGACAGGAGGCAGACCCGATTTCTGGAAGACAGAGGTGGCCAGAGTATGGATCATGGATTCTGCAAGTAAATGGGGGCATCTAGCTTTAATTTTCAAGAGGCCTCTGGTATCGTTAGAGTATCCTGTTACACTTTGGACTTGCTTGTTTTGCACACACAGAAACCCAATTAGAGCTGTCCAAAGAGTCTCAAAAAAAAACCCCAAAAAACCAAACCAAAACAAAAAACCCCCAAAAAAACCCCCAAAAAACAAACCAAAAAAGAACTTAAGAAGCTTTGATTCTTACTGAAAAAGACACTTTCCACTCAAAATTTTAAAGTACTCGGTCACAGTTGGCATGCCTAAGCTTTGGACAGAACTTTCCCAGTTTCTCAAATACCGACGCAAAAATGATTTCTTAATCTTTTTCTTCTGAAGTCTAATCAGGACAGGGTACATTTTGGATAGGAATAATTCCAACCATTTATTTTTATTTTTAATTTTTTATAATGAAAAGTCCAAATGATTAACTTTCCTCTCTGCGCTGCTGGTGCACGAGCACTGCATTTCCTCATTTTTGACACAAGTGGGATTAGTGGAGGTTTATAACAAAGGCTTTTCTGACAGTCTGTGTAGCCACGGCCAAACCCAGGAATACTGGGAATCCTGATGAGAATGCCTGCTCGTTTCTAGCCCAACGAGGTTTGGAAAAGTATTTAAACTTTTGGAGCTTAACTAAACCTTCAAACCTTTGGGTATTGTCACACTGGGAACTGTGATAACTGCAGGTTTTATTATATGTCTTTCTCCTGCTATTTAATGTCCAATTAATTTCATGATAGGGCATATTAAAAAGATGCTTCGTGTATGGAGGAGGCATGCATTGTGCTCTAACCATTTATCGTAAAGCTACAGAGGATATTTAAAAATAAATAAATATTAGTTTGTCCTAATTTTTACTTAAGAGAAGAATTAAATAACTGATTCTTGGTTTAAATTCAAGGTTTTAAGAAAATATAAAGCATGACTTTTTTTTAGAAATACTAAGCATTGCTCTGGGGAATAAATATCACTCTGACCCCTATAAAAACCAAGACACAAGGCCAGCATATGGAAATTATTTTCTTCTTGACCGTGACTTGCACAAGAGACGCCTGGAAATATTGTGCTGTTTGTTGGTAGCAGTCTTGTTAAACTGCTCCCCCTCCAAATACAATAAAATGGCAGGACTTAACAGCCACAGCACAGCCATTATAAATGTTCACCTCTGTCTGTACGTCACTGCAGAATCTGAAATTCATTTCAGCGGTAAGAATAAGTACCAGCCGGATAAAGACTCAGGTCAGGTTTCAGAAGCTGTTGAATATGCAATTGTTTATTGGCTTCTTTGGCCACAAGAAGCTGATCTTGAGGACAGGTCCCTTCTGGTGCTCACGCATGGCTCAGGCTGGGTCAAAGCTTTAGACTTGTGCCTGGGTAATTCAGGTGCTCAAAATGACGTGGCAGTCCCAGGCATTTGGGTACGTAACATGTTGCAGGACTGGGTCCAGAGGCAGCAGTGGTATGTCTACATGGTTCTGCCATGCCCCACTATTCACAGCCACCCCACCCAGCTTCCTTGTCAAAGTGACACTGAAACATAGAGTGGGGCAAGCCTATAGATAGGCTGAAGTTTTTGGTTTGTTTTTTTTTTTTTTTTCTTAAAGATCCCAGCTATCCAGACATCATTTAAAATCCCAACTCTTTCTAAGGCATCATTTGTAAACGGGTGTCTTTTGGTTTGCATTGACCTGGGGCCTTGCTTGGCAGTGAACATCAAACAAGGCTGGACAGTGTATCCCATCCAGGAGTCTCCCATACTAAGACCACTGCTGATTCCTTCCCTTGGGTTTCATGGTGTTGGGACAGGATGAACTCAGTGGCACAAGGCATACTATCAGCTACCATGTAAAGCAAAATATAACGGGACATTTCCATTTTCATTCCTTTCTTTCCTAAGTCACGCCCCACAGCTCAGTTCCCACACCTAGATATAGAAGAGTGATATCTTCATGTTCTTTTGTTATAAAATTCAATTACTTTTTAAATTAAAATAATTAAATAAGTAGCAATTTTACATAAACTTCCAAAAAGCACTCCAGTGCTGGAAGGACCTCATGGTATCTACACCATGCAAATCTGCTCCCTGCAAAACTTTTAAACCAATTCCAGCCTCCAGCATAAGCTGCAAGATTCAATTTTTGTGGCTGTCAGATGAACATGGGCCCTGCTCTGCTCAGAAACATGCAAAGCATTTCATCTAGAGTGATATTTGCCTAAAAGATTTCTCTCTCCAGCTTTCACTTGAAAACCTTCCGCCAGTTGTGTCCCAAGGACCAGCTGCTGGGAAATTTAGTAGGAATGTGTATATAAAGAGAAGACTGAAAATTGTTTTGTAA